>NW_011887826.1:242223-417415 GCF_000806365.1 Fopius arisanus
TTTTCAGAAAATTTTTTTTATAATTTAGATGACGTTTTTTTTGAGAATATTCCGATTACAATTTTTTTTACCCGGGACACTCTTATCAATTCATCGCATTCAGTGGATGAATAATAATGAAAATAATTATTATTATTAAATATCCAGGAAACAAAAGCTGTGAACATCCTACAGAGATGTGAACTGAAAATTAGATAATCAGTAAATGAAGTAACTTCATGAAAACATGAGAGGGGAGAGGTTGGAAAACCGAAGGATAACTCGGCCATTGTATGTACGAATTTCCCTATAAATAGACCGTAACGGAGGTACACCACTGAAGCTTGTAGGGCCTTGCACCTGCCAGCATTTTCCTCTTCTCTGTGGCTTTTCAGCCCAGTATTATTAATTAACGCTTTTACCGTGTTTCCATCGCTTCACTACCTCCAACAAACTAGTTAAATTCATTTTTTTACCCCTGCAGCTTCATAATTTTTTAATCGAAATATTTATTCAAGACTGGAAATAAAAATTCAGAACTCGAATGATCGTACACTGGATTTTTTCCACACCCGTTTTTGGCTGGTATCTTGGAATTAAAGGACTGCAGCGATATTATTGTTTCTAGATTTTTTATAGAGAAAAGGGAGAGCTATGAAAAAGGTAGTCATGAAAATATTTCTATCTATTTTCAATTTCAAGATATTCGATAAAAACTGGAAGTCAAAAAATGCACTTGTTCTATTTGCGGTGAAAGATAAATATTTTCTTTTAATTGCGACCCTTTTGCAAATGAGAATGTAATTTTTTGAATGATTGAATTGTTTGAAGCTGCGAGTAATGATGATGATTTAAAAGACTTCAGTCTGTCTGTTTTTCGGAAATGATGAATGCGGACGAGCTTCAAAAGGCATTAATTAAGGTAGCGCTGTAATTACGTATTTTCTCATGGCATTGCAATTCACATTAGTGTCAGGTTGACGATGTTTCGACAGGACTGAGTTCTTTGAATATATCACGACGACAGGAGAGTAATAGAAGATGCTGGAGGAATTAATTAAATGCAGGACGTGTTTCAAGCGTCATTATGAACGCTGCTGTTGATGGAATAATCAGTTTTAGTGATTAAGATGCTGATGGGGGAAAGAGACGGCTACTCAACTAAATCAGAAATTAATTAATGGCTTTATTCAAAAGATTGAATATGGAACTGGAAGCCGAGCAAGATCGCGTAAAGTGCGAAAACAGAAATTTTTTCAATTCCAAAAATCCATTTTTTTAATTACAAGTCTTAAAAATAATTTCACGATAAATATAGTAGTTTGCAGAAGGAAATATTGAGGTGAAAATGCCCGGGTAAAAGAAAATTGTAATCGGAATATTTTTTGTTCCAAAATGTCAAAAAAATTCTGGAAAAATTTTCTGAAAAGTTATCCAGAAATTTTTTGAAAATTTGGAAAAAATATTTCGATTACAATTTTTTTTACACGGGTGTCTCAGCGCAAAAATTACTAAACGTCAGAGCAAATTTCATAATAAATTTTTCTCGGTGCAGTGTATATTCATCTCTGAAGCCCCCAGAGACACGAAGAAGCCCCGGGAGTTAATTTATCGGCCGACAATGGCAATTAACGTGATTTTTCAATCTTCCCCTCGCCCAACCATGTCCATTCATCTGTATTCCTTTTTTCTAAACATTTTTTAGAATTTATAACTGGAGTAAGCGAGAAGGGAATGGGTAGAAGAGGCCCCTCTCGGGTTCACTCTGTTCATTTGTCAGCGACTGCCCCGGACCCGACGCGATTTTTCAGTTTTCACCCCCTGACACCCCCGAACTGCACGTTACCCCCTTTCCCCGTGTCATAAATGGGGATCATATCTCGCACGCGGGCGTGCTGTTATCACCAGGGATTATCATCGCTAGTTTCTACATGATTGATTACACCCCCGACCCTCTCGATATTTTTATTTTTAGTTATTCCTTCTTCTCCGCTACGAAAATGTATTTTTCATCTCCACCATTTCTCATTCACTCTCTCACTCATTGTCTCAGGTATCAGTGTCAGCTCACGAGGAACTCAACGTGAAAAAAAGATATTGCCTTGGTGTAGATCCGGAATATAATCCTAGGGGAATTTTTGAACCGGGCAAAATCTCGGAGAGAACCATGAAGTATTTGCATTACAAAATTTATTATAATCCTCACGGAATGATTAAATCGAGGGATGGAGTATTTTATTGAAGAATCACTTGAGTTAAAAAAAAATTATTTTCTTTTCAGTGACAAAGTGCGGATAAATTTCCCGTCGGCCTTTGATCGGAGACTTCTATCATCAAAACCTGTGACAGAAATAAAAATATAAAGTGGGGATTAGAGAGATGATTTTGATGGTGAGCATTTACGAATGAGATACTACCTGGAGTGACGCAAACGGAAAGTACATCGATGTATCTTGTAATGGAAGCAAGGCCATTGCGAAGGGGAAAATAAAACGATTTGGTTTTCATCAGTGGAAATAAACAAAACATTCCAGGGGGATAAATCGGTGTCGATCAAGAATTTGGATGAGTGCCCAGAGTGATTGCGCAACGGGTTACAGTGCGTTCATGTGTAGTGAATTTGAAAGAGGAAGGAAGTGTTTATTAAAATCTACGGTGTCCATCTAATTTGCCGGGTGTAACGACTCGAACATTCACGTGTCAGGAACGAAAACTATGCAGTACGATGAAGGGGCCAAGAATCGGTGGCCTACCGAGTGCTACAGAATTGGACCTCAGCCAGATGACGTCACGAATTTATATTGTCATCGTAGCATTCTTCGTTATTCATCCAAACACTTCGATATCTGGTTCGTATCGTTTTTTTTTTTTTATTTGTAATTGCATGTACCAAGACGTCCCCCAGGCCCTCATTTCCGGCGGGGTTGCACTACTTCCGGATATATTTTCGTTCTTCAAGTCGCCAACCGAATTGTCTGAGAAAAAAATCGAAAAAAAAACGTGTCTCCGGGTGTATGATACCAGGTAAATAAAAATGTAATCGGAATATTTTGTATTCCAAATTTTCAAAAAATTTCTGGAAAACTTTTCCGAAATTTTTTTTTTGAAACAAAAAAAAATTTGAAAAAATATTACGATTACAATTTTTTTTTAGCCGGGATCTAGAGGCTAGAAAAATGCGGTATATCAGGTCCATGTCATACATAATTATTTGCATATAAATTTTTCCATGAGGTAGATTTTTGGAAAAAAGTCAATTTCCTCCTGCAAAAGTCAGAGATGTTTTATTGTTGTACCGCCGTCGGGTATGATCATTTCAATATCCCCTAGGGAGCGAATATATGAAAGATTAACGTTCGGCTGATAAAAAAAATGGATAACAAAAAAAAAAATTGCCCGCGCAAATTATCAAATTCCGTCTGTTTTCCTGGTGAATGAATTCAGACGGCGCAACACCGCAAAGTAGTCAATCAAGGAATTCACCGGATTACACGAAAGGAGTGGAATTAATAGAATCATAGAAAGTTAATCACAATACTCGTGTCCATAGTATGCCACCGAGAAATTAAACTAATTCATGCTCTTCCTGCCATTTCTTGCAAATACAGTGTACACAGAGCAGACAGTTCATTCTCTTCTATTTACAAGGGTCTCCTCGGTGTTAGTGTGCACACAACATCTTGTGTACCGATTTTAACCCAACCCCTCCCTTCTCCCTTCCATTGCCCTCCGACGAAAAAGCATCTTCTCCTTCGTCACAGACCGGTGGGTGATGTCTGAAGCTTTGAAGGGACTCTAGGGGTGATGGATGCTGAAAATTCCACGTCTAATTGCCGACTTCACGGGCCCCGGGGTTCTCGATTCTCGTATTCCTTTTGAATGTACTATTTTTTTTTAATGCCGCTGAATTCATCTGCAGAAATAGCGGGGCGAAAAATTACGGGACGAAATAGCTAAAAGGGAACGTGAAACTAATTCTCGGGAATTGGAGAGAAATGCACGTCCGGATGTTCAAATAAATATTCATTGGACATATATTATTTCTCATTTAATATTGAAAGATCTCTTTGAAGTTGTGGCTTTTTTTTTTATTGATTCACCCAGAAAATTGTTGATTTTAAGAAAAAATACTAGAGGACGAAGAAAATCTTTCGCGGACTGGGGGAAACATTTTTTAATTGATGGTTACGTTGGCTGATAAATGGGATGTACTCTCATCACGCGAGATGTAACACCGGATATTTTTTTTTAAATGAGGAAAAAGTTTAATCGGTGATATGAAAATGAGACCGGTGTTGAAGCCTTACGTGGTATCCTGAGCAGCAGCAGTTACTCACGCTTAGGACAATTTGGCTTAATTAATTAACCGGCGTTGTGACGGGGCGCTAATTTATGCTCATAGAATGATTCACGGGAGTACTCACTAATCTCGTCTACGTAATTCCGCACTCTTCAATCTCATTTTACTTTTATCGCCATTGTCCTCGGAAGAAAGTACAATTATCCACCGTAAAATGAATTTAACCCGTTCATATAATCATTTGAAAATGAGAAAAATTGTAAGAATCGTGAAAGAATTAATAAAAACAAGGAAATTTCAGGGAATACTCTAAATCCACTTTTTTCGACTTCAAGCATTTTACAATTTTCCTATCGATTTCTCCTCTAATTAAATTCAATGATTAACAATTTAATGGAGTAAAGCGGAATAGCTGAAAAGGATTTCTCAATTTTTTTTCGAGTACGGCATAAAATCCATCCGAATAAATAAAAATGGAGGGAAAATAGAATTCAATGCATTGAGCCGTTGCATCGATCAATCGCTGATGTTGCCACGTAATCCATCATTCCATTTCAATTAATTACTCTCTCTATTGAAAAAGGACAAATTTGGGAAGGCCATAATAACACCTGCATTTAGCCTCTGAAAAAAGTGAATGACGCGATGTTTATTATCAATTCGACGCACGTAACCCATCGAATCAGAACGCTGAATGAAAATAAAATTCTTTTGAAATCCACGGGATTATATACCCACATTGATATCACACTGTCAAAAACTTTTATCCCGAAAATTTGAAACGCGTCGCGAGTATCTATGTGAGTCACAGAGAGACCATAACCCATGGGGGTATATACAAGTGGCTTTTTCCCACCGAAAACTGTTGGAGTATGGCATATAGCATACAGTGTTTCCCTGGACTTTCCGTGGATGAGGTAGAGTGAAAGGTAGGGGATGGGATTTTGGCGAAAGTTTTACTCGTCTAGCCCATACAGGCCAGAACTACTTTGGACCGTTGGTAACTGGTGCACGTACTACCGTATACCTTATAACGACTCGGTGAATCGTCTGATCCCATTCTACTCTTCTATCTTTTTACTTTGTCGTGGTTAAGGCACATGGGTGCCTCGAAAATTTCCAGATTTGCATGTCTCTCGCGTGTGGACAAACGAAATTAACCGCCAGACGATGAGTCGTCTTAAATTTCTTTTCGCGTTTCTTTTCAATTAATTAATATCTGAAATATAGGGATACACATTATTTTGTAGTAGTTGCCCGGATATAAAAAAATTGTAATCGGAATATTATTTTTAGATTTCCAAAAAATTTCTGAAAAGGTTTTCCAGAAATTTTTTGAAAATTTAGAAAAAATATTCCGATTACAATTTTTTCAGCCGGGTGACTTCACTCTTATATTATCTGATACCCGGTTTAATATCACCTTCGATGAGGGGAGGGATCCCCCCACGTGGACCCCTCCACGATTCAATTTAAATCCCCGAACGATTCGAAGAATCCGCAGCTGAATTTCCTCCCTGAAATTTAATAAACAAATATCAAATATTGAACGAAAACTTGATATCATGATTAAGAGATAGCTCGGAAAATATTTTCCACTCAACCCGGGAACCAGAGAGCTTTCTTCCCCGGGAAGTAGCGCGCTACCGTACAATCGGAAGTGAAAAAAAAAGAGGAAAAAAGGGTGGATCGGGTACGATGGAGTCGCATCCGCCAGAATTTAATATGAAAACGCGACAGAGGGATGGCGGTTTAAGGTCGCTGGTCAGGTAATTTTAATATCCCCCTGAAAAGCCCTAAGAGTTTTCTCCGTGCATCGTACCGGATGGCAGGAGACATCCACACAGTCTCCTGTATAAGTACCCAATCCTCCACCACGTACTCCACCACTTTTTGTTTAATAAAGTCAAAGTTTTTATCCATCTTGAGTCACTCTGGTTCACATTTTTTCCTCCTTTTTAGGACATTTTCTCAAGCTTTTAAAGTGCCGTAGAGTTTTCCATATCATTTGATTTCACATCAGCCGGAGTCAGAGGCGCTCTCGAGTGAAAAATCCCGCAAAACACCCGCAGAAAAAAGTTGCTCTGATTTTCCGGGATTATTGCTTCATTTTTTGAAGAAAAAAGAGGAAAAACTGGCCCTAAAAATTGCGAGACGGTTATTTCAATCTTTTTTATCTAAATTCAATGAATTATACGGAAAACCATTAATGATGATATAAAAATTAAATGTTATTAAACGAACTCAATGCTATTCAGAAAAATCCAGAAAAGTTAGGAGGCCTTGAAAACCGTAGCTTTTCCATTCGGTGATTGATGATGAGTAAATACTTGTGATTATATAATTATGTAATGTGTACAGACATTACATTATGTACAGGACCCGAGCCTTTGGGCACCGGTTGATTTAGAAGTTTCGTGTTATTCCGGGTGTTTCCGAGCAAACGAATGTTTTCCTGTTCGTGATCTCTCGCTCGGAATTCCCGATGTAATCCCATGCCTTTTTCTCTTATACCCTCCAATTCACCTCGGTATTTTTATTTTACTTCATTTCCCTCCTCTCTTCGAACGTTTTCCTTTCGACTTTTGGTATTTTCCAGTTTTTCTTTATTCCCTCGCTTGTGCGGGTTTTTTTTTAATCTCCCCTTGGGGGAGTTTACGCTTCCGCTTGCAGCTCCAACTCTCTGTGATTTTTCCTTTCTCCATTGCACTGTACTTGGTGTGTAGTTTATTCGATGAATTACTCTAGTTTGGCGAATTCATGGAGCAATCAATGTGTGAGCTTGAAAAGAATTGCTTTGAGTTCGTGCACAGGGAAAATTGTTTGCATTTTCCTCATTACTTGTGGAAATCCACTAATTAATTGCAATTTAAAAAAAATTCCCAACGTATTTTCAATTTTATTTTATTTACTGATGGAGGATATCCTGATCCTGATAAAAATAAAAATAATTAATGATTGATAATTACTGCGATTAATTTCAGATGAATTTTGTGTTTACGCTCTTTTTTTCAGAGGGTCTTATATTTTTAAAGGATATATTAGAGTATTTTTGCCAGGTACCGGACGATCAATTAGAGTTGATGATTATACCATCGAATTCCAAAAGTTTCTAACTCAGCTTGCTCTCTAAAATTAGCCGAACGAAAACGAGCATTGCGTGTGTCCCTCCATTATTTATCCAGGCTCTAGTGTTTCCCCTGTTCCCAACCGAAAAGTCGTCCAGCATTTACCAGATTTGTGTAAACCAATTCCTTCCCATCCATTTATATCACCCGTGGGTGTTAGAGTCTTGACGTATCGTCAGTGTATATTTCACGCATTTAAAATATAAACGGTCCCGACGACAGGTTAATAAATCATCCCCTGGGGACCCCTGTCCGCCCACCATTCAAACAATAATTTAGAAAATTGAATCACCGGAAAAGAAGGAGATAGCACAGCCTCCAGAGGCAGATCAAATTTCGTCAAGTCTTTGAAGAGCTGCCACGAATGGAATTTCTTTTTTTTTTATTACTCACAAGAGTACAAATGTTGAAAAATCCACGAGGAATGCCACAAATCGTCAGGACGCTTTATGCCAAACTATCTCTTACATATTTTTCTGAGTTTTCCTTTTCATCTTCTCATCCCACTTTTACACTCGTGTAAAAAAGAGCATGATGAAAGGTCAACACAAAGTGGATGGCTCGTACACGTGGAATAACGCCAATTATAAATAAAGTATGTACTTACCAGTGAGAAAAAAGTTGAAACTGTGCAGAAAAGTGAGAATGACGAGAAAATGGTAAATAACAAGAGGAGTAAAAATGTATGAGTGAGTTGAGTTAAAGGGGAACCACGACACGATGAAGCGTGTCGTGGAATTCCTTTGCCCTTGCGCTTATTTTTCTCTTTTTCTCTTTTTCTCTTCTTCTCACCCTCTCTGCTCCGCCATTTCGTCATTTTTCAATTCTTTTTTTTTTCAACCCCACCCCCCACCCCCTTCCCCATGTTTTTATGAAGTTTGAAGTGGCACCAACTCCACATGCACTCGTTCCAGTTGACTTTTATTAGTGAAAAAAAAGAATCTTACACTTTTTTCATCTTGTACATCTCGTCGTATTTCCGTTATTGCGCAGGAGTATCGCGTCAAATGCAGATGTCATCAAGTCTACAGGTGAAGACAGATAATTGAATTTTCAGACGGGGAAAGATTTTTGGAACAATTCAGAAAAGCATGAAGACCTCTAACCGAAAATCGGTGCGAGTCGGTTTTCAGTCTAGGCTATTTCCTGAGGGATTTTATTTTCACAGATGGCTGGATGTCGGGGATGGAATCGAATATTGACGTTGGTCGATCAACAGAGTTTATTGAAGCCAGTTAAATTGGCAGGACAATATTTTCATTTTCTGGCGCGAAAGCTGTCATTTATTTACAATAGACTTTATTAGGTACATCATAGTGGGGGTGTAATAATCCAATTTTTTTTTTCATTTCTTTAAAAATAGAATCCTGCGTAAAAAAAATTTTTAATCGGAATATTTTTTCCAAATTTTCGAAAAGTTTCTGGAAAACTCCAGAATTTTTTTTTATAATTATAATGATTAAAAAATGGGAAATTGTGTTCTGAAGGTAGACAGTAATTCAATAAACTATTTCAATATAAATCAACGTCGTTAAGCTCCGCTTACCCAGCGAATTGTTAAGTTTTATATTTTAGATATAAAGAGTAACGCCCGTGTACTTCTTACTAAATTCAGGATCACAAAATGCAGAGCATAACAATTTTAATACCACCAACATTATGGAATTGCATACTAAAAATGTCAATCATGATCATAAATTATAAGAACATTTGCAGCGACGCAGAATGCAACATTCCGGCGATATTGAAAACGAGGCAAAAAATTTTACGCCAATTCTCACGAAAGCAATAAAAAAATACCGAGTAATAATTCCAACTTTCTATCCACTTTTTACTCGAACTTGTCTAATTCTTATTCCGATTTTCGGCAATTACCGAGAGTCAGGGGAATTTTCCTGGGAATTTTTCTGGGAATTTTTCTGGGAATTTTGCTGGGAATTTTTGGCTGTGGAGAGGATTTACAGGAATGTAAGAGTGGAATTGCGGTTTCTCCGGAATATCACTTAAGAACAGTCACCAGCTGCGGATCTAACGACATTCTCATGAAATAGATAATACGAGTTAGGGAAAAGTAGAAGAGATGGAGAAGAGCGATGTACAAATCTGGTCTGAAAGTTGTCGTGTTCTATACAACCGCGTCATAGTTCAACCGCATTTTATGACTAGCCTGGTTAAAATATATGATTCCCGGTCCCTTGCGCTTTTGGATAGGATTCAGGGCTGTAAACTTTTGTCTTTTCATTGTTTTGAAGAGGAAATGGGATCCACAGACGTAATTCAGCCGAGTATAACATGGGCGAAATTAACGGCCTCCCTGTTTGCTTTATCATTTTTCACGCTTCTGCATAGAAGGTTTTTGGTTCCCCCCAGATTATTTCCATTGGGGGGATAATTCTCCGGGTGGGTGGGAGTGCATACAACAGGGCAATTCACGCGGTGTATACGACAAATTCTTTTTCGCATCTTCGGTAGAGTTGTATGGATCGGGGGTAGAAGTGAAATGCCGAAAAACGAGCAGACAAAAAAATGGGAATTTACGAGGAAACGAGTAGTCCATGCCAAGTTCAAATGAAACTACTCGCAGGTACGCCTCGTTACTCGCTAACTGAAGCGGAATTTATTTCTCGCCATGTTATACTTTGATACGTGCAACATCAAATGCATACACCAGTGTGAAAAAAACGTCGGCCAGTGTTTTTCTAAAGTTTTATCTATTCTTATTAATTTACAATAGCGGCTGTAACCGGCGTATCGATATGTTGGGGTTTAATTAAATTCCAGGGAAACTTAGGTTTTGGTTGGGAAAGTATTCGGCATTACTGATTTTTCCAGGACAATGCGAATTATTAATTGCATTATTAAAATCTCCATTGATGGAGACGAAAGGAAAAAGAAAAAGCAATGGCATGTATTTTCACTTTATCCCGGTCGTTTATCGATTTTTTTTTTGTTGAATAAAAATAATTTCTGAAAAGTTTTCCCGACATTTTTTGAAAATTTGGAAAAAATATTCCGATTACAATTTTTTCTTTCACCCAGGACGGTAATGACAAAGAATGAAAATTACCGATTTTCTGATAAGTGAATGGAAATAAATTCATGTTCATTGAGAAAAGCCGTGATACAGCATTTTTTCTCTCGTCGCTGATTTCCTCGTGTCCATCGATTTGTAGAGTGACTGTATGTGGTTTATTATGGTTCACCGTCCATCATTATATTCCTGATCACTCATCCCTGCGGTATTATCATTCTGCCATTTCTCTCTTTCATTTCCCAGCATAGTTTGATGAATAAAGTCAATTCATTTGGTCCTGAGTATACGGAGATATATTCGGCCTAGAAAAATTCCCTCACCCTCATTACGGGGATGGAGGGTCGCGATGGACTACTGATG
Organism: Fopius arisanus; assembly: GCF_000806365.1. Taxonomy (NCBI): domain Eukaryota; kingdom Metazoa; phylum Arthropoda; class Insecta; order Hymenoptera; family Braconidae; genus Fopius; species Fopius arisanus. The sequence continues at coordinate 253,025 of NW_011887826.1, forward strand.
TCCAACGATGATGATGATCGATGACGAAAGGGTCTCTCCTAATATCCCACGAGGCGGGCGTTAGCTTGACGAATGTGATATTACTTCATCGGAATTGATGAAGACTTTATCAATCGTTTTCAGCCCCTCTGGAGGATCCACTTGTGTGGCGGGAACGAGCTCAGGATGTCCAGGAGGGCCACGACATCGGCGATCTTCCGGTTTTCGAGCAAACAGCGATAAACGTCACCGCATTCGTTGGACAAACGGTTTATCTGCCCTGTCGTGTGAGAAACCTGGGTGATAAAGTGGTGAGTCTATTTTTTAATTGCTCAGATTGAAATGTCAATTTAAAAATTTAGTGTCAATAGATCAATTTCTGAATGGAAAATTTTTATTCCATTTCGCATGCCTTGATATTCGGCAATATGAGGTTTAATATTCCTTCGTTATTTCAAAGATAAACAGATATAATATCCTGATGCAGTTGTAAAAACGCCCGGAGTATCGCCGGAATTACAATATTTTTATAGGATTTTTATGATAGAAGTTTTATTGGCAATTAAAAAAATAAATACATTCTGGAGTTCGATAGATTATTTTATCGTTCGAGAATTTGAAATTCATCCTGCAACGAAAGTAAATATTCATTCTCAGGTTAGATAGAATAAAAGTGGGCTGGCACGCGAAATATTCAAAGATTACTCCCGCTAGGGTATAATTCACCCCAGGGAATAATTATAATTCTGCACGACTGCGGGAAAAAATTATTTCTGCCAATTAAATTTATTAGAGCCAGACATTAAATCGTCTCAAGTATATTAACTTGACAGAATTTTTTTTTTCAATGGGGAGGGAAATTCTTTAGAAAAATTCCAATGCTGCACCGGAAAAGGGGCGCAGAGTACCCGCTAGGGAAAAACTCCGCCATTGGTGCTGGCAATTTTAAAACTCAACGCGCAAATTTTTCTCGTGTTGACATGAAATTTTTACATCAACTTTAAAAATTTCACTAAAAATCAGAAAATAACGTGTACACCACGATTTTTTATAGTTGTTATACTATTATTTTTTCGTGATAGCAGGATAAAATATCGGTTTTTCCATAAACAATCCGGAAATTTGCGATTTTTTAAATTGAGAAGAGAATATTTTCTCTTATCAAGTGCATTATCTTTACCAAAGCCAAAATCGAAATCCTATATTTTTTAATATTGATTCGTTGCACAGTATTACCTCTTCGTAATATTTGAGAGTGCAACCAATTAGTGTACCGTATGCGTTCCTGAAAAAATCAGGGAAAAACCGGTGAGTGGACGAAATAATTTCCACAATTGGTATGCGTTTAGGAAAGCGTTTGAACAATCCACTTGGGGACAATTGAAAATCATCCATTCCACCAGTGGATTCTACGCGTAACCACCGAGGGTTTTCCCTTTTTTCCGCCTTTTATTTTTTCCATTTGATTTCGTTGTTAGCCTCGAGCTGTACAGTTTGGCATCGCGGCACGTTAAACAAAGCACAGAATCGCGCCAATCAACTGTTTGGGGTTCCAACCTGGTTTTTTCCTCTTCGGTGTAGCTCCACCGGTTGAAACCACTCACGTTTTCCGCTGATTAAAAGCCGATCAAAGGGCTCGCCCCTCGTCGGCTTGACGAGAGGTATTTCTCTAATATTTTCTCCCCCCACCCTGCAAATTAACCTGGCAACTGTTGTTGAAAATTGTCTCCCGGATAAAAAAATCCACTGAAAGTAAAAATATTGATGGGCACTCGGAGCAACAAACTTTGTACGCAAATTAGTATGAACACTACATCAAAATTTAATTCTCTTCAATTTAGAAAGTTAAAATCGAATCGCAATTTTCTCTTGTCTCCCCGACCTATTTGTTGACCAAAAATTCACACTTGGATATATTTTTCAATTCAGTGACGAAGTGAGAAAAAAAAAGTATTGGCGAAAGTTACTTGAACCTCACTCACCGATAATTTTCCCCGATTCTCCGCCCCGGGGCAATTAAAAGCCCCTCACCCGTATTAATGTCGATTTAATACCGGGATCCGTTAACGAGCTCCAAAGAAAATCCAAAAACATTTGTTTGAATCGTTCGATCATTCCTGACAGCCACGGGGTTTGGCATTCTCCACCCCCTTCACTTCAGAAATTGACTCGTATAACTCGTCGACTCTACGTTAGACAGACGACGCGCACCCTTTAACGTGATGGATCGCCTCGAAAAGACCCAAGCGTGTTGGAAGGAAGATCGAACTGAGATCGATGCCCAGAGGAATCGAGAGACGCGTGAGATTCCCTTCTCACCCTCTCGCCACTTTTTTAACCCCCCGACTTCTTCTACCCCAACACCACTCGACGCCTCCACATTGCATACACACCGCGTACCTTTTTCAACGGCATAAATTGAACGACCGCGAATCACTGTGCATAATTCATGAGGGATGCTATACACGCGCATAAAGGTTTGTCGAGGGTAAATATGATTAATTTGCGTCTGGTCAGAGAACCGTGGGACGCACCACCTGTGCAGCAACTCTATCCAACGTGTAACTTTATTGGTTTAAAAAAAAAATCCCCGGGGTAATAGCGCTCAAGCAGCGAAATAAAAAAATTTTCATTCTCTTCTGCTCGAGGTGGATCTATCTATTTAATTTCTCAACAGGCTGCAGCATCAAATTATTGAAAATAAAAGGAAAATTTACATTTTCATGTTTCAATAGTTTAGAGAATTAACTGTCAGGATTAGCTTGTGATGGAAAATTATAATGGTTATTCAGACCTAGGAATTTTTTGAAGGAAATTATTTCGAAATATTCGTGGAAAAAATACATGTCGCGAATTTAAAGGGAAATTTGTTATGAAAATTGACGTTTTTGAGAGAATTGAAGGGATTCGTGACTTCTTAAAATATGAGAACAGGTTTACGCAGATTTTCCCATTTTCCTGATTTTTTATAATTTCCGGGGAGCAATTGAAGTACTCAAAATTGAAAGTACTTTCTTTTATCGATTTTCCGTATTTGCATAGAAGAGAAGAATATTTAAAACTTAAGATTAAATTCCCTCCGCCCTCATATCTTAAGCTTCTTACAACAGAATATTCTGGCGTTGAAGGAATAGAATTATAATTCTTAAATTATTCAATTAAATCAGAATTATTGATGAAGAAGGTGTGTACTACCACAGTAATAAAACGAATGTATTTTCCCGTGAACATTGTGCTCAGCAAATCACCAGCGGTACCGTCAGAGTGGAATAATTAAAATCGGCCGACTGCTCGGAGGCTGCCCCCTTCGTTAACGACCACATCCATAATAAATACAGAAAGGTCATACGGAAAAAGAAGTGGGAGGGACACTGAAGGTGGAAAAGTGGACGAGAAGAGTCAAAGGAGGGTAGCAAGTACCCGGGGTGCATAAAGGAAAGAAAAATAGGGGTCTCGCATGAAGAGCCGCTCGACCCCGTGGAAACCCACACCATCAAAACACCAAATTAAATAAAAGAGGCAATTGAAGAAGAAAAGAATTGAAACTACACACTCCAAAATATCCTCTTCATTCTCAGGGCGCTATTCCGGAAATTTATTTCTGGTGTATACGGGTAAAAAAAATTGTAATCGTAATATTTTTTCCAAATTTTCAAAAAATTTCTGGAAAATTTTTCAGAAATTTTTTTTTGAAACAAAAAAAAAATCGGGGATCTATTACAGCTTCTCTTGCTCGAAATTGGATAATTCTCCAACACGGTATGAACTGCTAAATTGCAAAATTCAGTATAAATAAAACGGTTGTAATAAAATGATTTAATTTCCCTGATAAATGAATATCTTTTAAAATATGACGAGAAAAGAAAATCTGAGTCATTCCAATTTCGCGATATCGCGTCACGTCTCAACGATGAAAAACCAGGCACGTACTTGGCGGTGTGAGATTCGGGTAGAAAAGAGGATCTCCAACGTCTTTGGGATAAAGTATTAGTCGAGTGAGAGGGACAGATGAAGTTGGCATTGGATGGTGGGGAATGGGGTACATATCTGTGTGGTCTTGGTCATTGAGAGGCGGACAGTTGTGTCGTTTCTTCCCCTTTTATTGGTCGACTAAGCATTTCAAAGGGATTGCGAAGGGAGTGAGGACCACATGCGGATCAATGGAACGGTAGTAATATCCGATGCGGATGTTTCGCGGATGGAAAAACCCTCAGAGTCGACCGTTACGCTATTCGATTTTGTATAAAAGCCATAAAAGCCTCCAAGTAATTGATATACACTTTTTATTCATTTTTTTATCCAGCCCGAGGGGATTGGAAAAGTAATACCTGTATTGAATGAATTTATTCTCCGTACAATTTTCTTGGGGGAATGCTCCATTGAAGATTCTCAGTGAAGAAATAGGGCGGCCAAATTGTAAGGTAGTCATAGAATCAAGCGATTTCTCGTCATCAGGTGATTTTGCAATATCTGGGCATCGAAATGAAATGCTAACTGTTTTTGCGGACTCTTTCTGCAGGACTGAATTTCATTTTCTCGGGAGAATCGTATAAAAGCAATAATGATAGTCATCCTTTCGCGGAATGAAGAATGACGGATGAGCGGTGAACGTTATTTTTCTTTTTCATAACCAGATTTATCGTACGTACCCTATTTTATATTCTAATGTCGACGTCTCTGCATTCACTCTCACCGGGTTTTATGACCAAAATGGATCTTAATTTACGAGGTCGAGCGTTGGTGCGTAAAGTCCCCCACAAGGAACTTTTCTGCAATGGACGTAAGACTGTCATCCCCCGTTCCCCGGGTGTCGCATATAAATTAACATAAATTAAAAGCTGGGAGAGAAAAAAAAAAGTGTCGAAAGACTTCCCGCCTGCATCCTGAATTTTTTTAATGACTATTTCGAGAGAGAAGTGACAACTCTCTGTCGGGGACAATTTCATTTTCACGGATTTTAGCCGCAAGCTACTGAATTAAATAATGACCAGTATAAAAAACGGATTGCATCATAAAAAAAAACCAAGTGAATTCATTACTGTTGAAAAATTGGGGAAAAATATTGATTTGGGGAGCGAAGATTTTCCTAATTGCGTGGCTCGCAGCAATTGGCGGTCTAATTTAATTCCTCGCTCGTCTATTACTCAAAAGGATCTCTCGATATCCTGTTTTACTTGAAGAGTTTTTTTTTCAACTCCAGAACGCGGAAAGAATTCAATTATTCGAAGAGTAAATCGGGGATCTCATAAGCCCTCCGTCACCCACTTAAAATCCTCTTATAATCCTTATCCCTCTTCGCTTTTCAGTCACCACAATTGTCGGGAGTGGTATGTGACAACTTCTTTATAGAGTCACCTTTCAACTTCCTCAGCGAATGCAATAAACCGGATGTAATCTGAAAAAGAGCACAAAACACGAGAGGATCGAGAGAGAAAGGTATTATATAAGGATGCAGTGGCTCTGCCCACTGAGAATTTATCTCAAAGTCCGAAAATCTCATCCTTTCAGGCCAGTCTCCCTTGAAACCCTCGAAAATCCATTCAGAAAGGCTTTTTTCAATGGTTTTTTTCAAAAGTCAGGTCACCACAATCGCATATACAAAAGTGAAATAACACCGGGATAAAAGATTCCTCTCGTGTTCACAAAAAAAAAAATACATTGCACAATTTTTCCGACAGCCGTTTTTCTAAAAATAACATCTTTCAAACTGAAAATTACGTAATTGGTGTTGATCTTTTCCCGCAATTTTTTTTAATATTCAAATTGTTCCTTCAATTAAAATGGAATGAACTTTATCAAAAAAAATGGCTGTTCTAATCCCCGAGTTTTATTATCGGACACTGTAAAAAATAAATAACGTGGAATAATTAAAAGTGTAATAATGGAATAGTAGAAGTTGGAAGTGTACAAAGATGAGGATATACATGAGCTGATGCTTGTCGGACGGGTTTCTATGCATCTCCAAGTGCATTTAAAAAAATAGCAAACGAGGTAAAGAGTTCGAGGTCTGCGGACGCGATCGGCATTTTCCCATTCGCCCTTCCTCGCAATCTCCTCTGTATTTTTTTCTGCATATATATATAGAGCATGCGAAAACGTAGAGAACCGGAAAGTGATGTCCGTGAGGAGAGAGACAGTCGTACATTTTTTTTTCCGAGGTAGATACCGTTTTAATTACAACCGCCATCCATAAGTCAATCCTCCCACCCCCCCCCCCCCCCCAACATCCTACGGACAATACTCGTATCCCTATTTTTCCTGATCGGATGCCTGCTGCTTCGTTTTAGCTGTTTTTGGGCTTTTGGCGTGTATTTTTTTCCCCCTCAATTTAATTTACTCCTCCGGAAAAATGTCCAGTGCCGCCAACGGTCGACGGAAATATTGCAACGCATACATCCCGGGTAAAAAAAAATTGTAATCGGAATATTTGTTTTAATTTTCAAAAAATTTCTGGAAAACATTCCAGAACATTTTTTTTAAACAAAAAAAAATTGGGAAACAAAATTTTATTTTTGGAAAATGTTTTAAAAAATTTTTGAAAAATTTGTTTCGAAAAATTTTTTTTATAATTTTCTAGAAACTTTTGCGAATATAATTTTAATTATTATCTTTTAATTATTATTTAATGAACATTTTTAAACCGTTTTTCTAATTGCAATTTAAGGTGTATTTTTTTTTATTTGCCGAGATACACGTTTTCTCGATGTAGGTGAATTTCTCTGGGTGTCGATGAGTCGAATTACCCGTCATGTGTATACGTAACGCCACAATAACTGAATTTGTATGGAAGCAAGACCGGAAGTACCGTCGGGCATTCCTGGGGCGGGTGTTATCAGCTCGACGGCATTGTTACCTATTTTTGCACCCTCCCAGGTGATTTTCTTCTCCGTGTCCCCACCTCCACCCCTTTTACAGCCCCGAGCTGTAAAAAACGAGGGGCTTTTATGAGCATTTAATAATAAACGATATACTCCATAAGCTGCAATATGAATTCATCGTACCTATATAAACGCTCTTCAAATTATTATTTAATCATCCAGTGAAAATTTTTGACAACTACGAATTCACGCGAAATTGGAATTCACGTTATTGACAATGCAGACTTTTTTTATTTGCGTATTAAACGAATTTATGAACTTCAGGTTTTCATGACGTGGAAGGGCATTAAAAATAATTTAAATTTCAAATAATGAGCCTTCAGGCAAGTGATTGGCCGGATTTTTAATTAATTCACAGCAAGAGAGAGAGAACATTTTTTTTTGTTAGAAAAAAAAATGACGTCGACAGAACTTCCTGCGTTGAAAATAAATAATTGTCTCCAGAGTGAACATGCAACCAATAATTATTGAACATATAATAAATAATTATCCCCAGAATTCCAGAATTATCGATGAAATTTTATTACCAAAATCCACCCTTCTGTTTCCCGATATTAAATTCCAAATTCCTGATAAAATCGAATTAATTTCCTGCATTGAACCGGATTCACCCGAAAATCGCGCGATGATAAACCCAATGGATTTGGGTTTATATGGAAAACTGGAATAGTTTTAAAATCGTCGAATAAATTGGTATAGACCTGAAAAGACACAATTACAAACGACGACGCCGGTATTATCTCATTATTAATGGTATATCGAATTTACGCAAGCATTACTTCAGCCCAGCTATTTTTTATCCTTTTGTTTTTTCGTTCCACTGGTATGACACTTTTCCGATTCCCTGGGATTAAGTTACCGGAGGGTGTCGGCCCCCATGGGTGAATTAAAACGCTAATAACAAGCCGGCGATATTTATTGGACGGCTTTTCGTTGGCGTAACGGAGAGTCCGAAGGTGTTGGAATGAGAGGGAAACGAGTGGAAAAGAAAGAAAAGGGGGAAGGAAAAAAAAACAAAAAACCCGGTGGGTGGGTCATATCCGAGTGGAAGTGCTCTGTGGATGGCCATTGTTTCCCAAACGCGGTCCTTACGACTTTTATGAGGGAGATTTCTGGCTTAGTCGCGCGAATAACTTTGTAACATTTCACCAAGGTGTTATATCCCCAGCAACAAACCCCGGCTGCCACTGCACAATCTGAATGTAATCCCATGGGACTCCTGGATAGGTCAGTCTTTAAAATCCATTTCATCCAGAATCAATTTACCACCGCTTCACTTGAATTTTATTCTTCAATTTAGGCAATCCTTATGTTTTATTGAACATTTCTCCGGTCGGGGGCCACGGACAGCACTCAGAGAAAAAAGTGGTTACAGAGATTAATGTCCGTTGTGATCGTGAGGATATTGGGCTTAATTGGACCGGAAGTCGTGGAGTAAATTCGGGTTACACGAAGAAGTGTTTATACTGACGATAATTTTGACTTCAAATTTTTCCAGTTTATTTCAATTGCAATTTTTTATTTGGGGGTTTCATGATTAAGTCATATTGCATACGATTTTTTTTTCGTTTTCGTAGCTCTGGGCCTCTTGGGCCCCGATATATCTGGTATTATCTAGATGTAGTTTATCGGGCGATTAGTTAAACGGGAAATTCACTTTTTGAAACCCAAAATCCGAAGAGTGCCCCTCGACTCGTCGTGGAGAATTCCATGGATTTGCAAGACAATTTTTTCAATTCACTTTCCTCATTGAGTTTGAATTATTCATAGACCGCATTATTTAATTCATACGGTCATTACGTTTTTATGCACATGTAAAATCAGTTTGAAGCTGGGGCTTTTCCTCCGAATGCGGTCTTACGAATCCCAGGTTTTCCGCCATTTCCATTTTCTCGGTGTATTGGAAAAACTATTCTTTCGTGGAAGGAAAAAAGCCCAGACGTACATAAATACAGTCGTAAATCATTGAAAATTAATTCGATCTCGTCGAAGTGAAGATAAAGGAAAGTTCTCTTAATAACTCGTGTGTTATGAAAACCAAATTTTTTTTACAAATGCAAGTAATTTCTCGTCGATAAATCATTGCGCTTCTCTGTTCCCTTGTCTCAACAGAATTAACTCGATAAATCTAATTGCTTGGAGGAATATTTGGCTGAGAGGGATGGAGGGATGATTCCCTCATTTTTTTCGCATAAAATAAATTGAACCGGGAATGTCCATCACTCATTCCCCGTGAGCGAAATATTCTGTAAAAATAACGAATCGATTCACGTAATCTTCACCAAGAAATCGTGCGAAATCTGCATTTTTTGAAGAAATGGAACAGCGGAAATTCCAGGAATTGAAATTTCAGCGGGTAATTAATTTCCATCTCCCTTTTTTCGCAATTTCTTTTCTGATTTTTTTCTGTGCAATTCCCAACTCCGAGGAGATATTTTCCCCATAAAAAAAATTTAAAATGGCTGTCGCTGCGATAACGAATTCATCACCGCTTAAAACATCTTCTAATTCGAAATAATGAATTCCACACCAGACAGACAGGAATTGAATAAAAAATGCCTACCCTGGAGATGAAAATTATAATTTTATGAATTCATGATAGGATTAAGGGTTGTAAGCACGCCACGATTAATGCTCGTGAATAGAGGAGGAAACAAAATGAGAAAAAGTAAAACACAAGAGGAATTATTGCGAATGGGTAATAGGGGAATGAAAATATCCGAGTCTACGGGATTACCAAATGATTCTTCGACTCTTTCCACGGTAGGTAATCTATAAAATAACGAGGGCGAGTTAAGTCCTCGAGGGTTGAAAAGGTGGGGAAGAAGCAAGAAGAAGGAAAATAACTCTCTCCATCGAGAGAAAGAGGAAGAGGAAGAGGGAGGCAGGGGGGTAGATAATTTGAACGGGTTGGATCAAGAGTGTTTGCCACAGACACACACACCCTCCACTGATTTTCGCATTTTGCTTCGTCGCTAGTTGCATTACTCCAAGTTTTCTCAACCATTTCAAAAGTCTACCCAATGCCAATTCCCCCCTCCTCACCCCTTTCTCACTTTCTGAGATACTATTCCGTTCGTGACGTTTTTCCGACGTGAGTTTCCGCCACCAAAGCAACCGGAACTTCTTGATTAGGGATTTGATAGTGTTTTTTATGAGATCCCCCTCCGACAGGGAGGAATTCAAGGCGTCGGTAATCTCTGGTAACTATCTTTGAATTTACTCCTTCATCCTCACACCGCCATCTTGAATCCTCGATTTTTCACACGGTGATCGTGTCGGAGCGCCACTTATTTCTGGATTAAAATGCAGATTGTCCAACACCCGTTTTTAATCGAACGATATTTTTTCACATGCTGAAAATTCAATTGAATTCTTTATGAAAATCGAATCTTCCATCTGGCTTTCATCGTTTCAATGGAGAACTGTGGATGCACGGATCGAAAAACCCGAAATGTTTTCGAGAAAAATGTTCTGATGGAAATTTCTCGACGAGGAATTTAATGTAATCGTCATCTTTTCTGAAAATATCGAGCAAATTGAGAGAAAGAAATTCCATGGATTCCCCGAAACGTCTGATATTTAATATCTCCATGAATAAATTTGAGGATTGAACCGGGAATTGGATGAAAATCCAAATCTCCTATGGCAATGTTTACGCTCGGACGATTTTAATGCGGATCAACGTACTGCTGTTGAAGTTAAACCCCTAAGAAATTCTATTATTAATATTCAACTCCGATATTCATTTTTACACCGCAATAAACCCACAAAACATTGAACTCGCCCGTTTATTTTTTTCATTCGTATTAAACCCAGATGTATGCAGCCCCTCGAAGTTCTCCACAGTTTTTTCCATCGGCATCTACTAGCAGTTTAGGTGTACAGTCGCCGAGAAAACTGAAACTTTGCCCACCATCCAATCTACCAGACTTATGCAGAGACAAGTAGAGAAAAACGAGAAGGAAATATACCTCGTAAAGAGAAATAGAGTAGAAGAGAGTTGCTGACTCTCCCGATGACTCTCTCTCCTTATTCCTCCCATCTCCCCACCGCCCAGAGGATATTTTCAACATTCGCCTCTTCCTTTTTGGTTTTATGACATTATTTTCCCTGCGTTCAGAAGTTCTCGATTACTTTTATTAAGAATGCAACTCAGTAAATTAACGTGGCAAAGTGCAAAAGTACTCGAGAGAAAGAGAGAGAGACGGAATAACCGAGAGAGTAGGACAATGAATGAAGTAAACTGCTCTGGTTCTGGGTTAGCTTGTTTGCCCGAGTGCGATGGCTCTGCGTTTATAGCTGTTGGAGGATGCGACGCTTTTCAGGTTTGCCCCCTTAACAATCCCCCCATTTTCCCCATTTTCCCATGAATCCCCCCCTCTCAACATTCACTATCAACCACTTCCAGGCATCATCCTTCCTCAGTGGACCCTAAATCCACCCAACTTGTTTCAACTCATCTCCACCTATCCCACGGAATTTCACTCCTCCAAGGGCTTGACAATCACGTCTTAAAAATGTCCAAACTGTCGTGTCAATTTTACGACAGTCTGTGACTACACTGCTAAGCTTGCAACCTCGATATACGAGGCCATTTCTGCGCTTCATTGTCAAGCAGAAAACTTCACCCCACCACCCTAACCCCCGACCACCGAAGTCTCCATTTGGTAAAAGCCCAATATTCCTGGGTTTGAAAGAGGCGAAAAAAAAAGACCGCCCGAACGGCAATCTCCGTCTCGAAATAAATGACCGTTGAAAAAAAAAATGTATTGGTAAATTGAAAGAGTCTTTAATTAAGAGTCTCGATGAATCCGAGCAATGATTAACCCACAGGCGATCGAGCTGGTGAATCGAACCGGGTGGAATATCCTGGAGGTTTTCGTGCCACTTGAGCGATTCCCTCCCAGAACGAGAGGCCAAGAGTTATCGGATTTGGCCCAGTATCAGTCTACCCTCTCACCCTATCTGGTACACCAGTGACACGCGTGTGTGACTCGAGTCCACCGATGGAGTGAGCACGTTGGATCCAGTCAGGGTACATTGGTATCGCATTGTTCAATCGGAGAATATACGACTCCACTGTATCTTTCAATCCCTCATTCCCCTCAATCTCTTCCACACCCACTAGCTGTTTGATACCAACCCCCGAGGCCCTTTACCCTCGACGAAAGGAATAGGACAAAATAGTACCGTATAAACCTGAGTATCTGGACACTAGTACACGCAAGTACGGTCCATTGGTATCGTTTGCTTCAACTCTACAGCCAACCAATGGTTCAACCTCCTATCTATATGCCTGAAACAATTGTGAAACAGGGGGTGGGGGGCAAAGAGATCAATGTATCGGCAATGGATACGAGTGGAATTAATGAACCGGAAGTCGATCACGCGAGGGACCGAGGGGAGGAATCGCCATTGTGAGAGGAACAACTAGATGAGACTCTCTGGGACAAGTGTGTTTCAGTTTAAATCGAAATCACCATGTTTCGCAATATTGGACTAGTATTTTCATTTTACAAAATGCTCCGCGATTTATCGCTCCGACATTTCGCATTTTATTTTTATTCGTCGTTTACTTCTCGAGGGACGCTCTCTGGGATAAAAATTTTCTTTTTTTCCCTTTTGGTCTTTTCATGGGGATAAATTTGAGGGGAAATAGAACAAATGCATTTGAGAATTGGCACTTGAGACTCCGAGCTCCAGCGGTTTATTTCTAGGGGTGCGGGTTATACTGGCTAAAATCGGGGAAAGTTATCTCGTTACACTTTCAAGAACCGATATTTATGGTATGTACACGGGAAAAAGAATTTTCAACGTTTCACTCTCGCCTTTTTCTTTCTTCAATTGTTTGGGATATATCAGTTGGCTTTTCATTATTACTGCGTCATACTCCGTGGATTTCGCGGTACCATTCGTTCTGGATCTACATTTTATGGAAAATGGGAAATTGGGGAAAACATGGGATCTGCATGAGCGCTTACACGGAATAATATGTGTTCAAACCGATTTTTCGGGAATGGCAAAGAACGTTTGCCGTTTTAATTGAATTTTATGATGATTTCGCGGATAATTGACAGGAATTTAATAGGAAATTTATATATATCGATCGTAAATTCTCGGGCGAATATAAAAAAAAATCGCATTACGGAGAATTGAATGGTTAAAGCTCAAAGGCCAGCTCTTAAAAATTTATGTAGTAGTCTATGAATTTTTCTCGCATTCATATTACGATATTTTTACGTAATACCCGAATACTTTTAATGACGAGTTATAGGAAAAATGAAAAAAAATATCCTCCGGTCAATTTGAAATGAAATCGATAATTAATGCCAGTTTCCGGAAATACTGAATTCATAGATTTCGTTGAATTTTCCAAATTTTTCATATCTTTGACAGATATTTGGGTTTTTATTGCATTTTTAAACATTTTCGAATAGAATGTTGCATTTAAAGGCAGGAAAAAATTTATCTCTTTGTCATCTCGAAGATTTGATTTTTTATTCATTTAGTATGTGCTTCAAATGAAGTGTGACATCGAGGAGCATTTGTTTTTGTTGTTCAAAGTGCAGTGCATTGAAAGGATTTTTTATATTGGGTGTAGAGAGTGATCAATCGATAGATGTTTCTATATTTTTTTACTCTTATTGTGTCAACATCCTCTTGGGGGGTATTGGCGATGGTGTCGAGGCTTCGGACAAAAGACCCCACCCCGTATCGGAATCGCCTCAAAGGATGCACCAGATGCTGAATCATTGGCATGACAATAACATTTCATGCCACTAGAAAAATTCTGGAGAAAGAAATACCTCGAGTGGGCGTGAGTCATCCAAACCACTCATTGATTACGTCTAATAAAAAAAGGTGCAACCAGAAATAAATTCCGACTCATCAAATCAATCGAAACCATTTTTAAGAGCAAGATTTCATCTCTATTTAGTCAGTGCGAATATTTTTTTTTATCCAACAATATTTCTAGGGAAAAACTATAGAAAAGAAAATATAGTATCCCCAGAAAAAAATAGTTGCCGGTGAATTTTCCTATTTCTTACAATGACCTTTAAATTGGTAAAAAATTTTTCAAATATCAATTTTTCAAAATGTGAAAAATTGAAAAAAAATTTTTCTATTCAAATTGTGGAAAAATTTTTCAAAACCTTTCCCGAATGTAAAATTGTTCTATTTTCCGATGTTTTTTGTTTCATAAAAAAAATTTCTGAAAAGTTTTACAAAAATGGTTGAAAAATTTGGAAAAAATATTCCGATTACAATTTTTTTTTTACTCGGTTACTAGCGTGTAAATTTTTCCCAGTCGTCTCAACGCAGCCATTGGCCAATGGAAAAATTTGGAGAAAGACTTATCTCGGCATTCAAGACAATAATCGAGGGGTGATAAAACTGGAGAAAGACGATAAGGTAAAATATCCGTGGGAAGTAACGAGGGTGCGCGGGGCGAGTTCGCAACTGCAGAAAAAAAAAATAAAAAATTTCCAAAAAATAGTGGTACTGCACACCACGTGGCTCCTCCTGGCAAACACACCTAGAAGACGAAGTATATTCCACGGGGAACGAGGTGCAATAAAGCCACGTTGATTCAAACGCGAGTTTTCCCGGAAAAATCGTCTCACCGGGGTCAAGTGAAATTCGGCTATCGGCGCCGGTTTAAAGTAACAAAAGTATAACATAAGAAGAGGGCATGAAGTACGTAGAGGTTTTTTTTTCCAGAGGCTAGAGAAACTGAGAGAGTGTCGGTGGCAGTGAGGTAGCACTCTCACTATTTTCTTTTTAACCGTTGAATTTTTATTCTTATTGTTTTCATCCAATGAGAGGAGGACTTTTTCGTTCTGGAGGTGGAATATCCAGGACGATTTATGCGTTTATGGGGGCCTTACTTTAGCTGGTGTCCTCGGGTGATAAGGACCCCCTTTGGAAGAGTTAGGGGGGAAGAGGGTGGTAAAGAGATCGTCGGCTGCAAGGTCACGACTTAAACTTCACTGGGGGTTGAATCGACGGAGAAGACGCCACCCCAGAAGATCGGTGCAATTCTAACGGTCGAAATCGTTTTGGCTCTGGCTCTTCCTCGGGGCTTCTTCTTGCATATATGGATGTCGTTATGGTAATTTTTATCCGCACCCCGAGCACTTCTTTCACCCCCACCAGCTTTCCAACTTTTTCGTCGTTTTTCCTCTTGTCGTGAGTGGCCGTTTGTATTTGGTGTCTCATGATTCTTTTTGCCGAGTCAGTTTCGGTTTTCGGTGATACCGAGGAAATTATTCCGGCATGCTCGATGGAATTCCACTCTCCGGTCTCGATCATGTCGAAAATCACTCGATCACGTACAGAATAATGCATTGCAAGTCATTTTTTGTCATGTTTTGATGAAAGTCATCGAGGGATTAATAGAAATGTTTGTGGGAATCGAATTTCACTTGCAACAAGAAAATTTCATTTTATTATTCCGTCTTTTTTTTTTATTTTTCACTTGGAAAAATCCCACTTTCAACTATTTTCACAGGAAATTCCAGAGAAATTTTTTAACCGTATAACAACTACAGTTGAGTTCGTTGCGGATATTTGCTTTTCGCATATGTGCAAGCGGAAATATTTCCATTGCATCAACGTTTATTTGATCATCCTCGAACCATGTGAAGTGTCCGATAAATTTCTCCAGAGAATTTACGAATAAGATATAAGACCCTGTGTGAGAGAAAAACCTAATGTTCAGATGACCCTGAAGGGAAAAAGAGGAAAATGTAATGGAGGAGAGTCCGGAGAGTTATAAACCGAAGATTGTGCGGTGGGCATGAAAATCAGTTGGGTTGAATGGAAGATCTCGGGGAAAAAGGGACAATTGAGAGGAGAAAAGGTGGACTGGCTATTGAGGACACGGAGCTTATCAGAGGAAGAGGACAAAAACAAGGGTGGAGGGAAAAAACTGGAAGGACTGTATTTTTCCACAAAAATTTAAAGTGCGACACCTTTTGTGATTTTATTCAGTTTCAAGTGACACGAGTAGAACAATTGCTGAGAAATTAGCGATTAAATTAACGCCTGTCAAAATAAATTAATAAATCCAATTAACCCGCGCCCTAAGACTCGGATGAGTTTAAAATTCATGTCACGATGTTCTAAAAATGGAATGAAAAAAATGACCCCTTCAAAAAGGGGAGAGAAGATGAAGGAAAAAGGCCAAGAGCATGATATTAAGTATTTCACGGTGAAATGGTCAAAGACCTGCGTGGTTTCATCCAATCGTCTGCTTAATAATTAAGAAGACGATCCCCGCAGAACAATATGAACCGAGAAGTAAAAGCCCGACGGTGTGGTGAAGAGAGGCGGGGGTAAACCAAAGAAGGGGATGAAATGTTGGGGGTAGAGAAATGATGGAAGCCTCTCCCGCAGTACTGAAGTGAAACTTGAAAATGACAAGGGAAAATGCCCTGGGAGAGGAAATGGGAACGGAGTGCCTCCAAAGTGGCCTCATCAGTATGCAAAATGTACGACTGCCAGGGTATACGCGTGCCCTCTCGTGTCCTCCATTTGCTCAGACTCTTAACCTCCCTTAGGTTCACCCCGTCTTAATCTCCTCTCCAACCCCCTCATAATACGGCTCAATATTATTAATCCCCCCACGTGATTCACCAATTCAATCAATTGATTCCACTCAGGAAATGCCTATTATCCAAGTGAAAAAAAGGGGGACATTTTTTATTGGGACTTTATTCATTTTTTTGAAGGAATTATTTACTTTCGATGGAAATTGAAATGTTGATTGGAATTGTTTCGTGTGAATGGAATAGGAAAGTCTATGGTCTTCTTGAGGTGACCCGGGTAAAAAAAAAATTGTAATCCGAAAAATTTTTCCACATTTTCAAAAAATTTCTGGAAAACTTTTTTTTTTGAAACAAAAATTTTTGCAAAATTTGGAAAAAATATTTTGATTACAATTTTTTTTTACTCACGGAAGAAAGATAATTCAGCAATAATTTTCATTCGATTGAAGTAACTATTTTCCTGGGTTTATTTACCCAACGGAGGAAGCTGCACCCCATCCCCTGGAAGTATCGCAGTCGGCCTCATATATACTCAAATGAGAACTGCTGAAATCTCCTCTCGGGTGTGCAGTCGCATTTTTACATCTGCCGACGCAGCAGATGAAACCAGTTGTGCTTACCAACTACTACCATCTTTTGTCCAGTTCCCAACAAATAGCCCCTGCATTCTCCAGCTCCCAGCTCCTAAGATCCCCCAATATCACTATCACCCACAACCTCACCCCATTTTTTTTATCATCTGACCTCACCCCCACGAAACCCTCGCTTACTCCATCTTGGAACCATCGCTTTTCCTTTTCTGCGAATCTCAAAGCTAGATTTCTATTTTGGATCTACCACACTTTGGCGTCAGACCAAATGCCATGAGTCCATACACGAAGGGCCGTATGTGCACCAACTGCATCCACATTGCAAAATTTTTCCCAAAAAAATAAAAAAAAAGTGGTAGATTATAAAAAAAAATATGTATAAGCAATGAATTTTGAGAATCAGTTAAAATTATTATCATTTTTTTTTATAAAGAAAAATTGATTCCTAACGTCATTTTTATACGGCTTTTTGGGTAATTGCAATTTTTTTTGACTGTGTGAGTAGAAAGAGATAAAAACCCGAATGGTCATGATGAAATGTGCAGAAGGTACAAACGCCTCAACCACTCCCCAAAACATCCTCTTTCCCTTGATATCGTCCACCCCACCATCAGACATTTCTCTTACCTCGCTCGCCACTAAAACCGCCTATCTCTCTTTGTCTTTTATGAGAGAATCCCTGCATTCCCTGTAAGAGGCTCTGTACTTCACCATTATTGTTGTATAAATCATAGACATGACCGTTGGCATAGCCCACCAGCACCAACCTCGGTCTTATTCCACTGCTGGAATTTCAAATCGCATGATGCGCCCTAACATTTCTTCCTCTCATCTTCTTCAGAATTTTTCATTCAGTTTATTCGTCTCCCTGAATTTATTTCTTATTCGCTCAAGAGATATTCCAGATGATGAAGCGAGATTATAATTATCTTCTTCTTTTCTTTAAATTTCAAAAAATTCGTAACAGTAGGATTTTTATTGTATTCATGCGAGGGGGGAAATGAGTTCGAGGCGATTGCCGGATATCTAATACCCGAGTGTTCGTCTCTGGCTCGAATAGCCGAAAAATACGAGGATCGGATAAGCCATGGACCTGTTTGCCAGCCACGTGTGCCCATCGTTCATTTCTCCTTCCGCATCAGGAAAAAAAAAATGAAAACACAAATAAACGTGGAGGCCTCGATAGAGCCACTGCCATTACTCTCTGTATCGAGGGGGACTAGTCTCGGAAAGGAAATTTCCATTTTTGCCAATCTCCAAATTGAATGGGATACATTATGTTTTAGGTGTCTTGGATGAGGAGCAGAGATCTCCATATTCTTACGTCAAGCGAATTCACGTTCAGCTCAGACTCCAGATTCACACCTGAACATGTGCCTGAGAGCGATGCCTGGACTCTGAGACTTGAGGACGCCAAAAAAACGGATTCAGGAAGTTACGAGTGTCAAGTCAATACCGAACCCAAAATTATGTATAAAATTGGACTGACGGTGAGAGGTAATAGTCGTGATTATAAATGTGAACTCGGGTAAAAAAAAATTGTAATCGGAATATTTAATAATATTTAATATTTTTTAATTTCTGGAAAACTTTTCAGAATTTTTTTTTTATGAAAAAAAAAATTGGAAAACAAAGCAATTTTATTTTTCGGAAAGGTTGTAACAGATTTTTCAAAACATTTTCCAAAAACACAATTATTTTGTTTTTTTTTTGTTTTAAACAAAAATTTTCTTTTTGTTTTCAAAAAATTTGCAAAAAATATTCCAATTACAATTTTTTTTTACCTGGGAAATCATAATGAATTTGATTCCTTAATTTCTTTTTTCCCGCTGAGTTTTTCCTGCGACAACATTAGTAGATTTTTGCTTTCCGCGTCATCAATTCCAAACTCGATTTCTCGGTATGATCGATTGTGGTAATTCTTCATCTTCACCTTCACAATTCTCGGTGTTTCAGATTCTGATAAGCCAGAGGGAGATGACGTCCCGTACTCCCAGCAGACGCGCATAAGTAAGTGGACTTTTAGAATTTGAGTTGCTCGTAGGTTTGATTTGCGAATTTTAACGGATTGGAACAGCTGTGACATTTTTTACGTGATGCATAACAAAAAATTCATGAATAAAAAAATTCATGTGACGTTTTGTATCGCTGATTTATCGGATATCCTATAAATAATAAATAATAAATAGAAGTATATATATTTACGTCTCAGTCTTTCCATATTTTGACAACTAATAATATAGATTTGCATAAAAAATTCACATGAAGCTAATACATAAAATTTATGGACAGTGAAATGTCACATTATTATCGGAATTCTGTGATTTCCCATCGATTTTCATGGAACAACAGGAAATTTCAATGGAAGCCATATCAATAGCTAAATAACACTTGTAAAAGTGTCGCTGATTCAATAAAACCCGCGAACCAAGCACCACATATGAAATAAAAAATCGGAATGAAATTTCAATTCAATTAAATATCTAGCCATTTTCACAAAAAAAATATCCACTCCAGCCTCAGTATTTACGGTTTTATTTAAAATTGTTTGTATCGAGTATTTTTTGCCCTTAACATTCGGTTGCTCTCGTAATTCCCATTTCCCTATGCAATTGTCAGTAGTTAAACAAAAAAAAAACAATAAAATTTGCTTTACAAACATTTGGTTAAAACACACGTTATTTTTTTTTCTGGAAATAAAAAACCATCAATCCTAGATGAGAAAACAATGCCCCGACAATTTGATCTCCTAGATTCTTGAAAAAAGAAACTCCTGCGGAGAAGAGTACATAAAGAAAGCCGAGATGAAAATAATCACTGGCATCTTTGGTCTTTATTCGAGCACTCGAATAGCCATATCATCGATCACCCCATGGGGGATGAAATGGCCAGTAAGGGTGCTATGTCTGTCCTTGACGCGTAGTGTCTCTCGTCCATTTTCTCAGCGTTAACGGCATCGAGCTATTCTACCACAAATACTAATGCACTATTAACAACCCCCTTTCCACAATCGTCTCCTGAAATCGGTAAAGGAGGCCGATTTTACTGGTCTCTCTAGACAAAATCCCCCATTTCTTCTACCGCTGTACAGCTCAAGGGCTCCTAACAAACCTTAAATCCCCGCCGTTTGTCGTTGCGGGAAAATTTATTCTCCAGATCTAAATACTCACGTTATTTTCACGGCGATTAATTTCTACGTTTTTTTCAGACAGATTCAGACAAAACCTTTCGCAAAAATAAAATTGTTCTGTTTTCCGATTTTTTTTTGTATGATAAAAAAATTTGGAAAAAATATTTCGATTACAATTTTTTTAACCCGAATCCTTCCATCAGAAAAGCAGTCTGAATTGAAAAAAATGTTTCCCCTGAAATAACAATTATTAAATGCCACATGAATAAATTTTCCTATCCCTCTACCATAATCCTCCAAATAATTTCGAATAGCAATAGTCAGACTGAAATTGAAGTAGACCGGCTGAAAAATGGAAAAAATAAAATTTCCATTGTTCCAGAATGGCCATTTTCATCTGTCGCAATCCATATTAAATTAGATACAGAGACAATCCACGAGACAGAAGTAGAAAACACTTTAATTATCATACATCTCCCCCCATCATTCTCAACTTCAAACACATCCAAGAGCGTTAATAAAACTTGTCGCATAAGCCGCTGCTAGTTTTCTTTCACCTTTGCTAGGGTGGTTTTTCGATTAAACTCAAAGTTAAATGCAACACAGCGACAGTCGGAGGAGTATGAGGCCGATGGTGGGGGTGTGAAAACCCTCGGGGTAGTCGAGACCTCTGCGTTAATACGCAAGGTATCTATATCTATATCTCAACGAGCGGACGCAAGTAATAATGCATATAGTGATAATGGTATAACGTAATATTACGCCACAGCGAAATGCAGTTCCCGGTGGATTAATTCAAGTCCAATAGGATTATCCTTAATCCGGCTGGTACTGTGCCACTTCTGGAAAACGCTTGAGGATTCTGAGGGGTGAGACACAAGGAGGAAAGGAAAATTGAAAAAGTACCTGACGAGATGTTAAAATTGTGGGGAGAATTACGAAATAATGACTCCATTATTCCGTTATTCATAGGACATCGACACTAATATGTCATCAATCCTGGTGACAGGTGGCAGGGCGAGGGGATGGGATTGGTTCATCTGCCTTTGCGGAAATTCCCGCGGTTCTGGGATTAGTACTGGAATAATTAACCGCAAACCCACCCTCGCTGATGCCCTTCCCCCTCCCTGTCCGACCATAATTACGACTTAATGGAATTCGTTGGGGTCAACGGGAGACAGAGACGGAATAACACAGCACCAGCTAGTCATTTGAGTTTATCCGCGGATGATTTGTGAATTCGCTAATGAATATTTCAATATACACTCGGGACTTACGCCGATTCATTAAACCTAGATTTATATTTCACTCATTATTTAGTTTGAATATTGGATGAGTGCAAGTGAAATCACTGTCGAGCATTTATCATTTTGCGGTGAAGTTTGTTTCGAAATTTTACTGCGTTACTTCATCATTTCCATTAATTTTGAGTTAATGTTTGATGAATTAGGGAGTTGTAATTTACTGCGGTTACTGGCATATTCAATACCATTATTTGTGTTTGATTGATTATTAATAGTAATTACATCGGCGGAAAAGCGCATTCGGTGCTGTTTATCGTTTTATTTCAATTTATTATGCTTCTGCGTTAAACAATGGATTTCAATAGTTATCATTAATTCAATGTAATTCAAATTTTGCCGAGTTAATTACCAAGACAAATGAGAAATTGAAGGTACAATTGAAAACAGCCAACAGCAACGGAAATGTCAAGAAAAATTAAACAGTCAGGATTTATTTGGAATAAATATTTTTTCGCCGAGTGTAACTGACATAATTCATGAAAAAACCTCAAACTCATATTTCAGGCTACGAGAGTACCGCCCCAGTGGCAGTAATAATGGGTCCAAGAGAGCAGCATGTGCCATCAGGCTCGACGATCACCCTTAGGTGTGTCATAACGTCGCCATATCAGACCCGTCCCATCAGGGGTGTGCAATGGCTTCGGGACAACAAACTCCTGACATTCCAGGTAATTGAAGTTCTCGAGATGATGAAGGATATACACTTGAAAACAACTCCAACTCTCTCTATCCCCATTCTTTCCCTCCTGTATTTTATTATTATCTCCCTGGGGCCATCACCGAGAGTATCTTCACAGCGATATTGCCATTTTCCCCGATACTGGCATTTGCCTCCTATCTGGCCCCCCCTTATTCTGTCAATTTTCGTTACAGGCGGGACGAGGTGGTATTATCATTGAGACAGAGAGGGATGCTGGTCGCACTGTGTCTGAAGCAACATTGGCAGCTGTGACGAAAAACGACGTAGGAAAATACACTTGTCGACCTACCGAGGGACGTGCTGACACTGTTCTTCTCCTTGTAGAGCAAGGTCAGACTATCA
Organism: Fopius arisanus; assembly: GCF_000806365.1. NCBI lineage: Eukaryota > Metazoa > Arthropoda > Insecta > Hymenoptera > Braconidae > Fopius > Fopius arisanus. The sequence goes on from NW_011887826.1 coordinate 275,502, forward strand.
TCAGTTGACCCTTATCAATGTCCACTCAAATCTACATCCAAATTTCAACGAATGATTTTTTACACGGAGAGCAAAAATTAGAATTCTGGAATCCTTGGGGCGAATCTCATTTCGTCAATTGTTAATTTTTTAAAATATGTTTATGGGAATATTTTTAGAAGTAATATTACTTTGAGTGATATTTGGAGGAATCCAAATAATTGACAGAAATAAGGAGTCTCTTCCGAATGACTCAGGAACCTCATGATTGCAACCTGAAAAAAACGTTAGAATTTTATTTCAATCCGGAGGGCCATTCTTCTCCTGTAACTGCCGTTCCGTGAAATTTATTAACCCCAATAAACGTTCACGTACCGTCGGTCCATCACTTCCTTACATATTAAGTGAAACCTGTCGACGATTAGCCCGGACGTAAATGCGCCATCGAGCGTATCTTAGAAATAGCGGATCCCGGAAATAAACCCACAAGAGGTTGGGCTTTTCAGCCTTACGACAGTATATCACGTTGAGGCTATTTGTCTGGCTGATCTGCCGAGGGGTTGATTTTTTGGGGTGTATTCAAAGAGGAGGGAAATGAGGGCGAGGGAGAAGTTGAAAGGGGCGAGTGGGGGTTGCATAAGGGGTTGAGAGTGGCAACAAAAAATGAATATACACTTTCCGAGGATTACTCTGGAAATTTCCAGTGAGGTCTTGAAATTTTTGATAACGACACAGTGACATGAATTTTCTGTACAACTCTTTAATTATCTGTTTAATTTTCTGGTAATTATCAAATCGCAGGCTCAATTAAATTTTTTTTTAACCGGGTCTCTTCAACTCAAATGGAATTTCACCTCCTATAATTGAAAATTCAGATAACTTAGTGGTTAAAAATTCAAGAAATTTTAAAGAGCGGAAGAAATACGCACTAGTGCTGTACAGGATTGTAAGCATGCTTGCATGAGATTCACAGGGTGGTCTCTATTATCGTGAATTTTCTTTCGGAAGTTATTGCCTGGTGGCTCCTGGGGGGCGGCGTCGCATTTTTCCCATACCACCCTCTCTTATTTGACTCTTTTTTACTCTCACCTACACACTTACCGCTCTGTACTTGTCCCTCTGCCCACCCCACTGTTTCTCCTTTGCCGGTTACCACTGTATACGCAAATGTGCGCTTGAACCAAAACGATAAATCAGAACTTCGGGGACTATCCGCTCTCTGCTCCACAATTTCTCCCAGTGTTCCCCTCCAGATTGTGAATTTACGTGGTTTTGCCATTGGACGACAGTTTCCTCCATGATTTTTCGAAGTTACAGGGAATGAGAAAATAAGTGGTTTTTGCTGGAGTAAAAAAAATCATGAAAGTTTAGGCAAGAATGGGGACAGAGAGAAAGAGCGAGACGAGAACTGAGAATAACTGGAGATAAAATTGAAGAGATGGATGCATTAATGGTGGTGCATCATCGATTTCAACATTCCATACTTTTCCAACGTCTTCTGTCTTACCTCTCAAGAGTCTCATATATCTCAGAGACAGATATCCCCCTCTTTCACTTTTTTTTTCCTGCCCCCTCCATTTTCTTTTACTTTCTCGGGTGAAAAATTTTTTAACCCCGATGAAGAACAGCGGAATTGGATTAAGAGGTAGCAGGTGGCGGCATATGGCGCTGGAGGGGTATTTTTTCCCAAGACTCATCGATTTTACCCAACAAAATTTTAAAGTCAAGAAATCAAGAAGTTAGATTCAACGACACACTGGAGCCAGAGAGTAACCCTTTCCATCCCCACCTCCCCGTTCCACCCCCTTTTCCACCCAGCCGAGCAAAAAGCTCTGTTGAATGGTTTTTGCTAAACCGGTAGGTTTGCGGCCCACACGGAGCTAATTCTTATGCGATCGTAAATAACCTCACCGCATATATCAAAACTTACAACGACTACTACCTCCCACTGCCACCCTCTCACCACCTCACCACTACCCAAGTCTTCTTCGGGCACTATGATACCCTCACCCCCAATTTTCACCGAGAAAATCTCGACTCCTCATCCAATTTCACCTCCCCAACCCTTATCAACGTCCCTCGTAACAGCCCCACAAAACGTGACTTCCAACTGGCCAGATTAAAGATACAATTCTCTTATTTTATTCATTAAGAAAGTTAATTATGGCCGGGAGAAAATTCAATTTTCCTAATTGCCCATCGAATTATTTTTCCCTCCTCATCCTCCATTTTTTCTCTCACCATACATTCTCTCCTTTTTTTTTTATCTTGGGTAAACTTTTCCTCACTGATATCCGGTCCCTCGTTCCTTTTCCTTTATTCTCCCACGTTACTTTTTCTCAGCCTCGTTATCTCCGGACCGGTGGATGCTGCGCTTCTCCAGTAAACCCCGTCGTTCTCACCGAGGGCATATTTTGTCCTCCCCCTCACCACCCCTCCACCGCTCCCCACAGCCCCCGCTGCCCGACCCCCTCAGGCCGCCCCACCAGAAACTTCCATCCCTCTTCTCTATTTTTTGGGCCATCCCCAATTTGTTGGCCAGAGGAGAGCTGTTATACTCGGTCGCGTTGGCAAGTCCCTCCTGAAAGTTTTCACCGCTGCACAACACTACAATTCCCATCCCTTTACCCACTGATATTTATTTCAACTGGCTAGACAACACTACCCCCTCTCCAATTCTCCCTTAACCCTGTGTATTTATATGCAATCATAGAGAAGAGGTAGAAAATTCTCTCCACTCCCCCGGAGTTATAAATGCTCACATACGAGCTCCCATAAAAGCGGGAGTAAATTGGATAGGCGTTTCGATTCCACTGAAGTATAACAATCGATTTTCTGCACTTACTCAATTTTCCACGTGAATCACGATATTCCCTCGTTATTCCCTCAACTCCACCACCTCCTCCTCCCCCTTGCCACCCTCATTCTTCTGGAAGGCTTCTCTACACAGGGGAATACCGATCGCGCCTTAAGAAATTTTTCCAACTCGAATGGAGGAAATAAAAGAGTGGGATCGAGGGAGAGACCCAACAGGATCACAAAAGTAACAGGGGGTGAGAGGGGGGTGGAGGGAGTGCAACAGCATTCGGTTTGCAATTCTTTGGTTTTTCAACTGGTCTTTCTATTCCACTCGACCATTGTCCCGCAGGGCCCTGTAGGGGTTGCCGGTTAAAAGGAGGTGGAAAGAGGGTGGAGTGGGTGGGGGTGGTTCAATCGTCTTGAACGGTAAATTCTATCGCGATTCGCACACCCCGGTGGTATATACACCGCTCAACTCCGTAACTTTAACCTCCTTTTCAGATCCTCCATACCCTTTTTCCTCTCGAATTTTGCTTTTCCCTCCGTGACTCCACGGGGACTGGGAGTTGCGCATTAGTGTAATTGCTTGACCTCCCCCCTTCTGTACCGAGTCAATGGCGAGTCAAGAACTAACCCATTGTTCGTTTCACTTTGATCCCCCACTTTGGTAGACAATATTATCTGCTATTTCGGTGAAAACTCTCGGTAATACCGTTACTCTGCGATTTACCTATCGCCTCCATCCACGGTACGTCGATTTATTTTATTTCAATGGGGTGGAGTTGTTGTTGTTGTTTCGGGGGAAAATCACTTGTTTTATGAACACTCTGCTGATAATTTCTTGAAATTTCAGTCATAAAATCGGAATTGCCGATTCCATTGGACAATTCTAAACAAATGCGTCCCTTTAGTTTCCTGAGGGTGAGAATTCCCGGTAGGAATTGAAAACCAAGGGATTTTAACTTCGAGGAAAGATTTTTTAATAAACTTTATGTATTTATTTGGGTTCATGATTGGTTTTTCAATTATTTCGTTTGACTAAAGGGAGAAATCAACCCCTAATTTTCGGACTGTTTTTTCAAAATATTCTTCATAATTCCAATTAATAGTTAATATTTGATGTGAATCGAGTGTCGAATAAAAAAATATTTGGATAGGAAAACCATTTCGTATTACTCAAACGAAAATATCAATTTAATCGGGACGAATCAAGGTGCCTGACTTACGGTGTTGCCCATGTAATTGGAAAGTACATAAAATTTATGGCGTACCTAGTGCAAGTTTATGAAGTAGCTCCGAACTATCCCGATATCTCCATGAGTTCCTAAAGTCGATTGGATTATCCTTTGAATTTCGAATTTGTTTTTTACGTTGTATTTTTGATATTTCTCTTACAGGCGAATACACAGAAGCTATGCAGCGAGATGCGGAGTACGTTTCATCAGGGTCTGAATTGAATAAACAGCATATTATATTGCTTCCGCTCCTGGGGATTCTGATATTGCGGAAATTCGGGGAGTATCTAGTGCCAGTATTTTTCCGTGTTTGAGGGAGTGGATAACCCTGAAGATATGAACTTGTGGAAGAGGTTGGATGGAGAAGTGATCGGATGTATTTGCTCTAATCTCATCAGAATTAGCGCAGAGCTGAGAGCAATAGTTAATGAACATTTTGCGTGGTAAGCATAAAAAGAAAAACGTAAGGGAGAACTTTATTTCTTGTTCTAATCTAAGTTTTTGTGTTCGTCATTTAATAAATGGTCGATATGGGACTGTGGGTTTTGGAAGTAATGGAAGAAGTCGATGAAATGTACAAATTTGGTAATTCCTCGAGTGCTGATGAAGATGATTAAAGTGTCTCAAAGAATTGAATGCTTTATTATTTTCCCATTTTTAACCCTCATGCATCCTATTTACCTTTCTCTTTATGATGGAAGAAAAATGGCAACCCTATCATAAATATTTCCCGGATTTCACGCAGCGGAGAGATTTATTGAGATCAAAGTGCTCTACCAAGTACATCAAAGAGACCACTCCAGCAGCAGAAGCAATTTTACGTTATTTCGACCGAGTTGGACTATAATCTGCTTACTTTCACATTTTATATCTTCTTCGTATCTTCTTATTTTACAAATCAGATTTGACTCGAGGATTTTCATCCTCCTTTGTCTCCCATCGTCTTTTTTATTTTTTAAAAAGGCAGGCAGCTCAATTTCTCACTGACTAATCATGAAAAATTCTCTACCTCCTTGTGCACTCTCGCGGATAATCAAATTGAGAGATGGATTAAGAATTTAATTCGATTAAGGTGATGGGAGATGAATATCCCCTCGGCAATCTTGTTAAGGGAATATGGTTGATATTTTGGAGTTTATGCTTTAGAAATTCAATGGCGAATCGTCTTTCAACGTCCGAGAAAATTAAGAAAATGCAACAAGATGTTGAAATAGTATAGAGTGAAATAGAAATACAGTGATAAATAAATAAAATATGAGGACACTTGGGCTTTCAGCATTTATTTTCGTGATAACTGATTTTTTCTCATGCAGTAAAGGTGAGGTATTATCCATGGGCAATGTAAACAAATAAATTACTCGCGTTTTTCTAATGTAATTTTTATTTTATTTTATTTCAATAGTAAAATGTGGAATGAATTTTTAGGCTGAAGAGGAGCAGAAGAAAGATCCGTTTCTCGTAGATCTCGAGAATAGAGTCGACAACGATATCGATGAGAATTTGCGACAAGAAATGAATGAATTAGAGGGTCGGCTCGATAAATCGAAGAATAAAACGAATTCCTAACTGTTTCAGGAAGGAACAGTACTTGCCGTCATTAACGTACAAATCAATATTAAATTACAGAACAGGCAGACATTTCTCTTCTAAATAAAACAAAATGAAAATTCCCGGACCATTTCCCAGAATAAATAAATAAATCATCCAGTCGTAGCCACGAAATGAATATTTATTTTAATGAAGTTTATTGATTATAGGAAAATAATTATCAAAAATTAGGACATGGTTCACGCGTTCCGCATCATCTTTATTTGAAAATAATTTCTATTGCATTTTTTTCTGCAGGATGATCGACGCTCACATCGAGTTAGCTGACACTCGATATATATTAAAAATTCTCATCTTATCGCTCGCGCCCGCGACATGTGACATTTATAAGACATGAAATTCGCCTTGAACGGGGGACAGAGTTTGATAGAAAAGAATTTTCTGCACTTGGCAGGTGCTTTTTTTCTTAACGTATTTCCCGTAAAAATCCAATTCAAGAAATTCAAATCTGATGCAAAAAAAAAATGAAGCCGGTGAAGGCGTCGATTACGTCGTCTCCCCGAGTGAATTCCGCCGGAATTTCTGTCCGCATAAATATTGCTAGATGCATTTTATACTCGACTCGTCGTAAATCGTTTTACATACCATCTACACCGCTGCCGAATGCATCTGCATAAATGTATCACCTCTTTTTTCCTCTCCCTTTGGCCTCTATTTTTCCGAGTTGTCTTTCGAATCAAGAATTCTCCTTTACCACTTGTTTCACCAATGCGGAACAATAGATCTGCACGTGTACAGTAATAATACGCCATAAAAATTCAACGGCTGTGAGTCACGATACAGAGAAATAGAAAACTCCACTAGTCCTACTAGTCGGTAAATTGACAGCATTTTAAATACGAAATAAATTTCTCGTATTCTGCTGAAATTGAATTCACGTAATTCCTATTTAACATGCAACTGAATCGAATGCAAGATATTACTCTAATTCATATTTTTTATCGTCGCTGACAAACGATTACCAATGAATGATTTTGAAAATAATCGGTAAGTGTTTTACCGGCGAAATATACCAATATATATCAATAGATTATTAAAAATATTATATAAATTTGGAAAAAATATCCCGATTACAATTTTTTTTACCCGAGTTTCTCCGTCCAGATGTCATATAAATAGCGAAAAAATTACTCGATTTTGAAATTTACAATCGCTCGACCCTCACCGGTTGGCTGATCGTACTGTCCACGCGGTGTAGTAATTTTCTGATAAAAAAAATAATCCGTATCATATTTATTCTCCCGCTGTACAACAGAGCGATTTAATTTCTCGGGGTGCTGAAAGTATTTAACTCCCCAGAGATTCAGCATCCCTGAAATATGAAAAAATATTCAGCATTCTCCCCGACTGGCATAATTCCTCCACCCTCTGGCTCCATAAAATTCTCTGACCTTTGTTGAACCGTAGCCCATCGCAAACGTGCAGCATGAAGAAAATAGTAAGTGCGATACTTGAATAAAAATGAATTCCAAAGTACATCTCCGCCATCATCCAAGCGGAAAGCCTGTGCCCCATAAATGTTAATAGATGCATTTCACGGTCTATCTGGGATTCAGTGACAGAGGTGAGACACGAAGTGACACTCGGTATCTCCACTCTTTTTTTTACCTTTTCCTCCCTGTGGCTGACAAGATATACATAATACTATTCATAAGCACTGAGGGACAGGAGAGGGTTGAGCTTCCGGACATGTACACGCGTTTCCCTCCCACTCATACACTCGACACTTGAAAAATCTTTTCCAAGTGCATCAGTGTTATCTCCCTCACTCCACCACCTGGGCCCATCCACTGCCGCCATTTTTTTTCCTCTTCTCCAACATTTCTCCATATCCTCGTGAAATATTCATAGCCAGTGTCCACGCATGCCTGAGTGAATGAGTAAAAATGCCATGGAATAAAGCGAAATTATAATTCAACAATTTCACCTTTTATTTTTCTCATTCATATTTTTCATTGCCCCCTCAATTTTCCTCCCAACCACTTTCACTCTATCCTGAATACCAAATTAATCAATTTGTTCTGGCTCAATTAATGTATTTACACGTGGGAAATCAGATCTCATTTTCATGGGGGCTTAATTATCGGTTAATAGTTTTAGGGGTATAAAACACATTTTAACGGAGGGTGGAGGAGCGATGAAGCCAGTGGAAAACCTAACTGGCATGGGGATGTGGAGTTGGTGGATAAAATAACGCTGAATTTACGTGTTATGGTCTCGTTAATCAACATGGTTTATGATTGTTACGGGTGAATTGCGGCTAGAATCAGGGGGTGGGTACTATACCCCGCGCACTTACACATATCCTGTACAATTATTTTCCACTGACTGTGGAACTTCGGGGGTGGATGTTTATGCACCTTGGGTTATAAATACAGGGAGTGGGCAAATTTTGGGGTAGAGGGGTTACGCATTGTGCCAGGGTATGGTCTCTTGTGGGACACATTGGTTAACGCTGGGTTGTATGACAATAAATTTATAGTCTGCCCAGTACCTACGCTAAATCGAAGGTTAGTTTATCCGCAATGGTGGTTGGCTAAATGTGAATGGGAGAATCTGAGGACACAATGAATATGTACCGTAGGGTGTCTCCTGGTGTCAAAAACATGCCGCTGTGGGTTAGTCGGTTAGTGAGGAACGTGGGAAATTGTTTGTTGGGGATTTGGGGTTGTTTTATGGTTTTCAGGGGGTAAACATTAAAATTTCAGTTGTCAAACTTTTTTATTACTGTATACTAGGGCGCGCTCCTTGCCCAGCGTAGCTTGCATTTTAATGTTGATGCAAATTTTTTATTATTCTTCATTTTTCTTTGCATTTTTAAACTGCATATGACACGTTTCAATAAATAATAGTCACGTGAATAAGTAATAAATACAAATTATTTGATGAGGATTAATTGACAAAGTAGTGGAAGTCAGTGAATGAGTAAATAACAATCTCAAATTCACTCCAAGAACTTTCGCCGATCTTCTGAAAAAGATAAAGTAACCGTTCCGTGGTTGCAGCGCAAATACACTGTGACATAAAAATGCCCAGGTAGAAAAAAAAGTGGCAGGTCGGGTAGAAACCCCATCGGCACGGAGGAGAAAAAAAAATGGTGCTGGCGATAAAAAAGTATTTGCCATCTTGTCCGTTGGCGCAATTCAATTTCGACATAACAAATAGCAAGGGCAGTGAGCTCGAATAGCTCCCGGCTATCGAAAAACAATTAAACTGGTAAAATATCGGCAAACACGACTCGATGGACGGCTGATATTTTATCAGCCAATGAACGGAAGTGGCGGGGGTTGCAGCCCCCACTCGCGGGGAGGTTTGGAAGGGTGGAGGAGGCGTGGGAAAGAGGTTTTTTTTTTTTCAAGCGAGAGCTTTTGAAGAGCATCGTGAAAATAGAGGAGAGAAATGCATTTTATACAGATCCATGGATATTCATTCATCCTGCCAACATCCTTGTTGCTGCGCATTCGCTGTATCTTCATTGTTTTTCTGCATGTTTAGCTTTTTGCAAATTTTTTTTCCTTTTTTTGTTTTTCAAATTGATTGTATTTATTTTTTCACTTTTTTTTCCAAGCTTGTCACGCGTTTACATACGCGTATGGCGTATAAAAATATCCATACGTCTGTCCACGTTCCATGATAATGAACGGACGAGTGATTTTAAATCCGAGGAATTTTGCCATTCGTTCGTTTCATTGACAGTACCGAAGGGGCAAAGGGGTCAATGTGCCAACACGACATTGCGATATTCACTGGATTTTCGCTATTAAAATTCGCGTTGGTGACGCAGTTTGCTGATGGAAGTAAATTAAATATTATGCCTCTACCGAGGATGCTGGACGTTTTCGCATAGATAGAAAACATTTAATTAAAATCGGTGTGATTGATTAACAGCGAAGAATGAAGAACAGTTAATCGTAATGCTTTATTTCGTTGGGATTAATAATTTCAACCAATTAGGAGGAAATTCCCACATCCAAGTTATCAAAAAAGAAAGATCAAATTCTGTTCGTATGAAAATTACTGCTGTCCATACGATTCTTCTGGAAATATTTGTAAAGAATTTAGACTTCCCGGGTAAATAAATTGTAATCGGAATATTTTTTCCAGATTTTCAGAAAATTTTTGCGAAGATAATTTTTTTTTTATTATCCTGTTGTTTCCTTCAGTTTTCCAGAAATTTTTTGAAAATTCGGAAAAAATATTCCGATTACCATTTTTTTACCCGGACGTTACAACGCTATTTTTCCATGTCGTCCCTTATCTTTACATGAAGCCGAGGTCAATACAAAAATTACGGAACGACTCACGTAAAAATCCCTGGAGATAAGGGCAAATTTTCCGGGAATAACCCAGAAAATTTATGATTCCCAGAACTTAATTTTCCACAAAAGATCCGAAAAACAACCAGTTCCTAGAAAATCAGATTGCAACCCAGAGAAATTAACGGGATTAAAATAAAAAATTCACCATTTTCCCATAAAAATAATTACAATAAGAATTTCTCCTCTCAATTACGTGAACTATGACGCGATATATCTCAAAGTTTTTTGCGTTTAAATTTCGCGGAGAAGTTGTGATTCACTTTTTGCTCCCGAAAATGATATCCAAAGGCAGCGGGCAATTAGCAGAAAGACGAGTGAAGAAAAGGGAGAAGAATATATTGGACGTGGGCCACGATGAAAATTGCAAGCAGTACGAGACCACTCACCTCTCCTTCGGCGCCTGGAAGCTTCATAATTACATACCACGGTGAGCAATTAAATTAATACTTTCGCACACCACCAGCCCAACTTCTTCCTCCACTCCTCTGTGGGCTGCGCTTTTCCCCATTCTTTCCCCCGACATTTTTTCCACCCCAAGAGAGGCGGGTTTCATTTAATTTTTCGCCCGAGGATTCGCCGAGGGAAGAAAAAGGAACGGAGTTATTATATTCCACTGAGGGACTTGGTTCCCTGAGAAATGACAATCCACAACCTCTTATTTCATCTTTGCCATTTTTTTTCCATAATCATTACATTTATTTAAACAGTAGGGTCACGTCAAGAGATATTATTTTTTCACATTATCTGTTATCGTCCTCGCATCGTTATCAGTCACTCCTGATCAATTCATCTCTCATCACTTTTTATTTACTTTTTTTTCACGTTTTCTGCCGATTTTTATTTTTCCTACAACATGATACACATTTTTTTTTGGTTTATCGGTATGAACGTTTATGTACAATGCAGCTCCTAGTTATATTTATTTTCTCTTTCTCTCTATAAAACTCAACACGGGTGAGAATTTCCCGTGACACCATTCAGCTCGTACCTCAAGACTCCACATCTGTCTCGTCCCCATCTCTCAATCTCCTCGTTTATTCTCTCGTTTCGTCTATATCTGTCACGTTATTTCCCTTCAGCGAGTGTCCTGAGACGTCCCATTAGTGTTCCTCGAAAATTGATTGATCGAGAAACGTCAGCACGAGGGAGATATCCCGAACGAGATGAAAGAATAAAACGTGAGATATGTCCTGTTACTCAATTACGAAACACTAAAATCTATTGTTGGATCTTGACTGAATTGAGGAATGGTACATCAGAGTTGAATAATTGCAACAAATTGAAATTAAAAAGAGTTAAATCGAATATCATTGTCGTGTGGTCTCGCGAGTGTAATAAAAGGTAATGGAACTGTATGAATTCCCGTCTATTGGGACTGAAAATTCAAGGGCTTTATGATTTCTCGTTTATTGGCAACGATGGAATACTTGAAAGGATTCGAAAACCAATATTTCATGCGAAGAAAATTCAATCATTTCATTTTCTCCCTCGATGCTGATTCACTCGAATTTTATTTTGTTACTCTGAACGATTCACTGTCTCCGTGGGATTAAACTTTACATATTTCCATTTACATTCGTCGTATAAACTATATGGAATGAAATAATACTATAAATTATTATTTTTCTTTATCATAGTGTTAGAATCGCCGCTCTTTGTTTTTTTTTTTGTTACAATCTCTCACTCCCGTTAAATATATATTTTTTAATCTGAAACAAAGCGTTTTCATTTTCTTTCAAAACGTCGAGAATTCAACAGTCTTAAATGTCAGCTCGTCGAGGTGCATATTCTCATTATTTTTCATCGTTAATGATCCTCTCTCTTATTTTTTTTTATAAAAAATCTATACATCCTAAAATTAATCTTGTAGTTGTGTCATTATTTTCTCTCGAGTATTCAATTAACTGGTACGATATTCGATTATCCTCCTGCATTTCGCCTAGTTTATTTAAATTTCTCTAATTTAATGGTGATTTATGAGCTATCAAAGTAGCATTACCGTATGCAACTATAGTATTCAATTAGAATTTTAATGAATTCATACTTTTCTCACTGAATTTCCCTATGTTTCTGTCAATTCGACAATTAAAATAATTGCAAAGAATTTTTTTTTCATTTTCCAGAGATAATTAACGATTCCTCAACCGATCGTAAAATCTGATGGATCAATTTTTCGTTTGGCATAATTCGTAACATCACCTCAATACACAACGAATAAATATTCATTTAATTTATTTATATTCATATATTTAGTTTTAATATACGTATTTCCTAATCCCGTTAACACCTCTCGATAATTTAGATGTTGTCACGTGAGAATAATTATTGAAAATATCGTAAAATACTTTTGATCTGTCGCTTTTGAAAATGTCATAGAGCAGAGCAGCGATTTAAATGTCAATTCACCCCTCGAATTTTTAAATAGATAAAGGATTCTCGGTACTACACTGACGCAAATAAAATGGTACTGGAAGAAAATATATAAAGAAAAGAAAAATGACAGAAGAAAGGGGGTGGTAATGAAGATGTGGATAACCTCCACGCCCCGTAGATAACTTTTTATTATCTCACAGCTATACTTTTATTCCCTTGTGCTTTTTCTCCTCGTTATGCTGGTTTAAATGTATTGTTTTAGTTTCCAGCCCTCCTTATCCGATCCTCTTTCACATTAAACTGAAAAAGCTTGTGAACTTGAGTTTACAGAATTTGCCTCTCCATTTTTTCGTAATTATTATTTCAATTTTCCCAATGATTGCACGTACAACGTGAAATTCTGAGATTCGATTCATTTCACTATGATGACGGTTAATGGACTCACCTCAATTGCTTATTTATCTCCATTTAAATACAATGTACTGTACAGTAATAACCGGAAATGGTTGAATTAATCATCATTAAGTCTACTGATAATTTACTGATTTACAGAGTTTAAACTTACGTCCCGTATCACTTGTTAACTATCATTCACCCTCGTATCAATTGATTAGTTGAATATTAATTTATAGCCCAGTCACTTAATTATCGTCATGTTCCTTGGATCATATAAACATTGTTCTTGGAAAATATATAGAATGAGCACGCACACAGGCATCAAAAAATCAACACTCACACTTTGATTAAGGAACGTACGCATTTCCTCTTGAAATTGCCTCGATCATCCACTTCATTAATATCTGCATTATTTCGACTCATCGTTGAGTGTTGTCTTTGGAATTTATTAGGCCTCTACATGTCGCCAGTATTCGCTCATCTCAGCAAATTAGCTATCAGGAGAGTCAGGCTTGCCAGCAAAATTGTTGGGGCTACCCCGCAGCTGCCACCATGCTGCATTGCTGCTGGATGCTCTCCTGCAACACAAAAATTTTCATGTCCAACATAATTTACTACAATTTAAAATCGAATCAATCATTTTATTCATGAATTTTCATTAAAAAAAAACGATAATAGTACTGATGTACTGCACAGCATTTTTTTCAGAATCCTCATTGTGAATAATCGAGGAATATCTCCGAATCTAGGGAAATAGTGAAATTTTCATAGGGACCATTTTAGTAGGTCCCATCCCACTCTAAAAAACAGGTAGTATTGAAAATTTCGCTATCTCACTCCGATTCAGTGATATTCCTCGAAAATGAGATTCGGAATTAAGTCGATTTCACCTGTTTATATCTGCGTTTATTGTAGTACCCTGAAATGGGGGGAATTATTGAATATTTTTATGACTCAAGACGATAAGTCGTTAGGAGCTCCCTACGGTCCCGAGATTGACGGCTATACCTTTACCTCATTAACGATAGCTTGTACCTCGCTCCTCATATTATGACCGAGTGAATGCGGTGGATAGTGCCGATACTCTCGCAACATTCGACAGCGTAACGCATCATGATCACTTTTGATCTATTACCGAACACCCTACCGTCATGGATAATTTAGTATCTCGTTAGTTAACCGATCGCAACGATCGCTCTCCACCCCCGGTAAACAGTGGGTTAGAACTGGTATACTCGTTGGCCACGTACACTCACTGTATAATTACCACCGTTAATTCTCCATGTTTCACTTGAGTGTGACATAGAAATACACGAGTACAATCCAATCTACATTGAATATCGTGGACTAGTAAGCAGGGGATGAGGAAAGTGTCAGCGAATGGGAGAGGATCAACGTGAAGTTGATGAGGAAAACGTGAAGTTGATCGGGATATAACCACGGCTTTTCCATCTGCCAACGGGAGAATTGGAACGATTCGCGGGAGTTGGGTACAAATCTATTGGATACCAATGTTCCCAGCGATGAAGGCAAAATCGATTGGCAATATTGTTCTTAAAATTGCCAATGATATTTTCATTTCACTCTTTTTATTTCTCAGGGATTGCACTCGTCGAGTCGACACGAAAAAATAAAAAATACTTGAATCGTCGTTATTTCGTCATCAATTCAATTCGAGGTAAACGAAGTTCAGTCGAGTTTTAATATCATCATTTATCATCAGATTGAGTTATCGATTGAGTGGAAACAAATGGAATGTTACGAACAACAATATGTTTTGTTTGAATTTCATGTGGAATTAACGAATCGAAATGTTAATTGATTTTGTTAACAAAAGTTGGTGGGAATCATTCGGTATTAATAGCGAACTTATCCGTGGAAAACGAATATATTCGATAGGTTTTCGTGTTCATTTAAAGGATATAAATGCCATGAGAGATTTCTCGTTACGTATCGGGTAAATATCGGCATTGGTAATTCGAGGCTCTCGAATGATCATGAGGCTGCCAGCAGTCTAGTATTGGCAACGGTATCGAATGTCTCTCCATTTTCAATGACCCAAAAAAACCTGACCACCAGCACCTGTAATTACTGCCATTACCGTGCGCAATATCAAATCAATATTTATTGCAGTCAAACGCATGTACGTGTGAAAATTGGGGACAATATTCCAATTACTAGGATAATTTTCAAATTGAAGTTATTAAAGTTCTTTGAGCGTATCGGTGAATCTTTCTGCCTTTTTTCACAACAAATTACAATAAAATGGAACCAGATATTTGCTGGTATTTAATATTCATGCTGAATTATTCGGGAAAATTCGCTCTTCAAACGAAATCCCGCGATCCAATCAGTTTAACAAGATGAAAAAAATGATAATTATAAATTTTTTAGAGAGCCGACGCTATTCAATTCGTAATTCTCACTACAAATAATGGATGTACTTTATAAAAAGCTTAACACTTGCAATGAAAATGAATCATATTAACATCAGAGTAAGTTCCGTGGAATTGGTGCTTGAATCCTATTTTATTAATCCCAAAAAAGGCACGCACAGCCTCTCCAGTCCAATGTATATTCGACAGGCAGAAATTAATGCTGCACAGTTCGTCTGCATAATTAATTTACTCCCCAGCGTACAGTGTCACCACATTGGCCATCGACGTTATTTCAAACATAGCTGATTACACTACAAAATTGACCGCAAATTTCAATTATTTCACGATAAACCTCCTCACCCTGGGTCTACAATGCGAATACACTGGGCAGGGGGTGAATATACTGGGATGATATGGAATTGGAAGAGGGTAGGTGGGTGGAGGGTGGAAGTGGTCAAGCGGGTATCCGGTGGTGGTTCGCGCCACGTACGATCTGCCGTATTAACGCGATTATGAATTGCACATAACATTGAAAACCGGTGCACACAGTCCACCCTCACACTCACCCTTCGTCCAAGTTGGCTAGTGTTGAATGTATTCGTGAAAATTTTTTGATAACACGCCCAACTATAATGGAGCTATTGCCACGCAAACTCGGATTAGACCTCCAGTGATTGTCGTAAATATTACAGAGCGGGAACCATCCAGGATCGGCCGCAACGCTTTTGTCATATTCTGTCGTGATTCGTTTTTCCCGGTGCCCGGGTAAAAAATTGTAATCGGAATATTTTTTTTAAATTTTCCAAAAATTTCTGGAAGACTTTCCAGAAATTTTTGTTTTGAAACAAAAAAAAATTGGAAAACAAAACAATTTTATTTTTGGAAAGTTTTCCAGAAATTTTTTGGAAATGTGGAAAAAATATTCCGATAAAATTATTTTTTTTTTACCCAGGTGAGTATTTCCCTTTTTCGCGGCGGAAAAAAATTTTTCGGTGATTTCAATATTTTTCATTCTCACTTTTTTCCGCTCTTCGAGAGTTCTGATATTATCGGTGGACTGATTATATACTAAATGACTGGTTGATGAAAAAATGGAATTTAAAAAATGGCACTCCACCGTAGAAAATTTATAGATCAGCCCCGAGGGTCTCAAATTGACGTATGATTGGCATTCGGTAAAATTGAATCGGTAAGGTAAATCTTGGAAATCTTGGATTTGAAATTAGGTCGAGGCAGTTATTTTCGAACTGGAGTGAATATTAAGTTAAATTAGATCTGGTGAAGCGAACGGCCTGACTCCCAAGATCATTCCACTCCGTCTTTCCGTCAGCGTCATTGGATTTTATGTCAGCGGATGTGGAGGTCGTCAAGATGGGGGATGAAAACGGAATACAGTGGTCTTGGATATTTTGGTAAAGAAGCCACTTACCATTCAGTACGTGGACCGTTACACTCGCAGAGTTGGCATTACTTGGAATGCAGGTGTAATTTCCGCTGTCGGTCGATCTTGCCTGCGTCACTAGTAGCTTACTCGTTGTTCCAGCTTCTGTCTTCTCCGTTTCCAGGGATACCCCACCCCTGTGGTGAACACTCGGATTATCAAATATATGTATTAAATAATTTCCGACGAGGAATATTCATTGAGTTATTCCAAAAAGAAGAAATCGGAAGGAAAAAATGTCTCCCGATTTTTCTCTCACAGAACACGAAACAGAAAAAAAAAGTTCAAAGTCGATGGCGTTTTTTTTGAGAACATTAAAAAACCGAAAAAGTAAAAAAACAACAGTATAATTAAAAGAAAAAAGTATATCCGTAAAAGTTTCTAGAAAATTATAAAAAAAATTTTCCGAATCAAATATTTGAAAAATTTTTCAAAGCATTTCCAAAAAATAAAATTGTTTGAAAAGTTTCCAGAAATTTTTTGCAAATTTGGAAAAAACATTTCGATTACAATTTTTTTTTTGCCCATGTAATTATGAATGAGGGATATAAATTTACCTTGGACTATCAAAATCCACAACAGATGCGCCATGATGCCAGGCAACACTGCTTGGTGGTGTGCTCTGCACATTAACTGTGCACGTGAGGCTTATGGTACTACCCTTCTTAACGTAAACGTCCTCAGGACCCAGGATTTTCGCTTGTGCCGCTGCAACACACAAGATCAGCGGAAAATATCCGCCTCAACTTTAGATTCTGGGTGATCGTTAAATCCCACTTTGCGGGACATTTAAAATTGATGGTGGATTAAAGGAGCGTCAATTTTCTTTAGTAGTCAGGATCCCAGGATTCACGAGGAATCGAGGAGGTGAGCCCATTGGGGATGATAAAGGAGAGGGTGCTAGAGTTCATCAAACTACGACATAACCAGCTTTCGAACATTTATAGCTTCAGACAACCCTGAGACCTATTTTAGTTTTTCTTATCGAGCGTGAAAGATAAAACGAAAGAAGATCGAAATAGTAGATGTGAGAGTGGAGCACATGAAAATAAAAAATTCCGAGATAAAAGAATCCTTCTTTCGCGGGAACTAATAGTCGGATATTCTTGAACCTAGTGACTTTTTCACTAACTTGAACATTTTTTTCCCTCAAAATAATAGAGACCTTTCGGTTGCTCGTCATTACCCTGAAATGCTCAGGTGTTTTAGTAAAAACTAATAAAGTGCAGTTCCTATTTCTTTTTAAGGGATGAAAAAATGAGTTGTTTGAGGGTTTCTCGAATTAGCTGACGTTTTTTTTTCCTTGAAGAAAGGATTCTTCTCTCTGTGAGTCTGAGAACTAGTAGAAATGATGAAAAAAGCGTAATCATGCTCTTGAAGTATTTTTCGAGGTATCACAGAACGGCGTCGTACATAAAATTTACGACGAGTAATGGATCCCAGGAGGGAGGAGGTGGTGAGGTTGTGGGAGGGTTTTCAGTGTCGTCGGTTTGTGCAGTATGTGGTCCTCCTTCTTTCGTTCACCGGAAGTTATCGATCTTCCGGATGACCGCGGAGAACGATTTATCGTTTCCAGTCCCTCATACCCCGGATCCTCTAAAAAAAATGAACGGTGGAAGATGGAGAGGACGGTGGGATAGAGGTAGATGGCAAATGTCACCTCGGGGATTCACCCTGTCGAGTCGTATCGCTCATGCAGGCTCAAAACCCCGAGAACTACGTCGACGTGCACAGTCGAGATATCCACGTTTTTTTTTATACACCCCAGACGATTTGGGGGTTAACAGACACATTCCGTTGAAAATTCACACAATCGACTACGAAAATAAAATTCAATAAATCATGAACAATGTATCTACGAGTTTGAAAAATATTGATTGATCGTGAGAAATGAAGTTGAGGACATGATCAAACGAAATGCCATTCATTTCTAACCTGATTTCAATTTGCGTCGAACCGCGTCCGTCTTGGCGTCGGAGACACGGTCTCTACCTGGTAGTGGAGTGACAGAGAACAGATAAAAGAGAAAAAAAATGATAGTGAACGAGTTAAAGATCGAGTGACGGGAGTGGAAATTTCGGTGGTGTGGACGGAGAGAGAATGTTTATTAATATTCTGCACGGTTTTCATTTTTCCCATCAATTTTTACGACTGAATTCCGGGAATTTTCAGTGATTTTTCAATTTCTATTGAAAATTCTGGGAACCTCGTCATTGGACGTTTTTATCACTATTTTTGAATAATCATAAATATTTTTCCATACTTTCCTTTTATTGTCACATACAAAAATATTTTAAAAAACTCCATTCCATGGATTCGATCAAAAATTATCGATGATAATTATTCGAATGTCCCGCGTCGATACTGAAGAATACTAATTCGATTCAACCGAAATGCAATATAACCTAGCAATAAAAAAATTCACAAGAATTACATTGAAATCATATAATTTTTACGTTCATTGAAATGCGTCGTATTTCCCGAGAATAATGTCTACAGCTAGTAGTTCCATCGAAAATTGAAGGAAAAATAGCCAACAGCGTACTCCACCGTCACTTCCACCCGATATTCATGACTGAGAACATTCACCCATCAAGGAAGCTGAAAATTCACGACCAAATAAAGAAATACGAGGACAGGGCAATCCATAAATAGAGAAATCCTCCGGATTCGTCGAGACGACGTATCGTCTCACTGTCTCGTGCTTGCATTGCAGATTACCCCCCAGCTCTCAGGGGAGAGAAGGACGCCGACTCGCGCTAGATTTCACGCGCAAATATTGATAGTCTTCTC
The DNA here is from genome assembly GCF_000806365.1 of Fopius arisanus. Taxonomy (NCBI): domain Eukaryota; kingdom Metazoa; phylum Arthropoda; class Insecta; order Hymenoptera; family Braconidae; genus Fopius; species Fopius arisanus. Next base: position 294,823 of record NW_011887826.1, read on the forward strand.
TCTTGGTCGAGACAATGTCGGCGAACAGGGGGATGGTGGGAATTGAAGGGGGAGAATTGGGGGGTGTGATTGGGGGGTTTGGAATTGAAGTGCAGTGACTGAAGAGGGGTGAGTTGAATGGTGTGAGAGAGTTTGCCTTCTTGAATGTTCGAGGCGTGTCGGATAAGATATAGCTAGTAAGACAGGAGAAAGTGAGGCTGAGGCGCGTCGCAGTTGAATTAATCAGTGTGCCCAAGGCATATCCCCTTTTCATCCACCCCTAGCCCCATTGAAGTTTCAACCCTCCGTCTCGTTCACATCGGATCACTACAGCGATACCCGATTGCCCTACATTGTCGTTGTGAGTTTAAAAGGAAGGGGGACAGGATGCGAGATTAATTAAACATGCTTCATCGACACTGCACTTTATATTTGAATTCAAATATTTATTACCTTCCACTCGTAGTGCAAACGCCAATTTCATTTTCGGCTCGGTATTCACCTGGCACTCGTACAATCCGTCATCCCTTGGTTGAACGTAATTTATCGTTAATCGCCACTCGTCGCTACCCTCTGGATGCTTCACTGAGAATCTTGCATCGCCTGTGTACGTTATTGTCGATGACGTCAGTATGTGCATGTCTCGCATTCTCATCCAGGATATCTGTGACAAAAGATCATTCAGGGATTATTTTCTGGTTATGATTTTCGGATAAAAATTTTCTCATTGTCTTATGGATTTTTCCATTTGTCGATGCAATTATTATTCACTTCAAACAACTACAATTTAAATATTCACTTCGTACATTTTTAAGACAAAGTTGTAACTGGGGTGTGAGAAAATATCAGCGGATGGGTGTACTTTTTACCGGTGGTAAAATATATATTTCAATATTGTTTTTTATTATATTTTTACGGTGAGGGGCTGTTTGGAGTGGAAAGAACGAGCGTATATTGCACCATTGGACATTTTATGGTGGAGCGTTGGGGGTTGTCTCACTGCCACCCCTCGACAATTATGGGAGTACGTGCTGGCATTCACCGATGCCCTCGCAGGTACCATTCCACGATTATACACTCCACTATTCTCATACCCTCATCCAATACCAACGACGCACATAGGTCATATCCCCTGGCATTCAGAGGTGTTTCCACGGTACCTGGTAGACTACGGAGTCTCGTTAATTACCCCCATGACACCAGCAAAGTCACGTCGTTTACCTCGAGCGCTTCTTCTCAGGATCCCCAACCCCCCAGACCCACCCAAAATCCCCCTCAAGTGTTTCCAGTCTTGGAAAATGACTAGAAGAAGTGAAACATAACAAACTACTTCCCTTACTGTTTTCCTCTCAGTTTTTTACTTTCTCTCTCTCTTCGAAAAAGAGTTAACTAATTGTTCTCTAAAGTTGAGCTCATGGATGGGAGTAAAAAAATCCAACAACCGCATGACAAATTTCACTTAATTGTTTTTTGATGAACAGAGTGAAGTGGAAAAAAAGCGCTTTCAAGGGTTGAAATACTACAGAAGAAAAAAGGGGGGAAAAGAAAAATTCCATGGAACATAAACTAGGAGGGACGATGAAATTTGATAGAGCAGGAAGTTGAGGCCAAAGCTTTTCTGTGGTTTTCTCTATTAAAATGTAAATTTGGAAAATACGTTTTCCGTGTCTCTTAATATCCGGGGTTGCTCGTCATCATCAGCACATCCACTGGGTGCCACCAGTCGCGTATAAAAACAGAGAGGAAGGATCATATCCGTATTATTCACATTACTCTATCCCTCCAGCTCTCTCCACAATTTTTTCACTACCCCTGAAATAGCTGCATACACAAGGACGAGTAACACGATATCACGGATGGAATTAAATATCCCCATTCCACTCCCATCCCAGTGTCACCATTTTACATGGTAAAATAGAGCTTTTGTAAAGCTTGAGAGAGTGCACGAGCTTGCAGATTTGTTCGTAACTCACTCGAGTAAAAATCTCACTTTACCAACTCCTAGCTGAATTCCCCTCAACTCGAGATTGAGTCTTCTGCTTCATTGTCTGACCATATACCGGCTACAACCCCTTGTCCCCTTTTTGCACTTTCATTCTTCCATTTTTCAGACTCATCCTCGCACCGGAAAGCTGAGAGTTTGCACGGTTTAATGAGAAACAAGATGAAAATAAACATCTTAAGGATATCCGAGGGCTACTGTCTCCGCCATGAAATGAGTTTTCAAAAGATTATGTTTTTCGGAGGTCGTCTATGCAAAGTCAAGAAATTCAGTGCTGGCAGGGAATTATTCTTGGCGCATCAGGGAACGCAGCTTGAATTTTTTACAAAGATTGTTGGGAATGATTTACACTACATTAACATTTACCCCGAAATTCTCTTTTTTAAAAATCCAGATGAAACGAAAAATCTCACCATTTTTTGCCACACAGCTTATTTGTTCAAATAATTATTATGTATAAGCATATTAATTAAATTTCTTCATTCAAAAAATTCTTCCATTATGGAATGAAAAAACGATATATAAAATAAAAAAATGGGAATAAATGAATAAATATAATTTAATAAATCGATGAGTTTTGATGGATCGCGATTTTATGGTATAAGCCTCAAAGCTTTTTCTCCCCATGGAAATTGACAAATGGTAACCGTGAGGCAGAACCTTGCACTGAAAATACCGATTGCACTTGTATCGGAATAAGTATTTCAAAAGCGGTAAAAAAATGTAGCATAATCCCGTATTCTTTGAAATCGATGGAGCTTTACCCGGGCAAGCGTGAATGTAAAGCGACTGCAGTTTACCGTGAATAAACCATCTCCATCTCAATTTGCCGAGTGGCGTAAGCGATGAAATGGTTTTGGATATTCCGGGGACTGAATACCAGAGCTTAAAGGGACGAGAAAAAGACGACACCGAGATGGAATAAGATTTGCCATTTTCTGCTCAGGTCAACTCGAAAGAAGACCGAGAGTGTTCTGCATTTGCACGAGTGTTACCTCAACCCGAATGATTCGTGAAATCTTCATCGCCAGTGGCTGTCCATTACAATTTTACGGAGCCAGTAAATCTTTTGATGATAAAAGACAGTTTAAAAATTAATTCATATATTTTTCATTTTTTAACCAGCTTGGATGAACTGAAAATATTTTTTAATACCCGTTGGAGAATTCCACTCAAAATTTTGAGTTAGAAAACTTTGAATTACTGGAACTAGAACTCCAATCGACATAATCACGAATTTTTATCATCGTAGATATTTATTCCATAATTATAAATAATTGGTAACCCGAATTGAATTTCCCAATAAAAAGTCATTTTTCTTGAATCTAGACTTGGAACATCACGAGATATTTTTTCTCGGCAAAAGCATTTCCAAGGGAGAATATTGTTCTCCATTTTCAATGAACAACGCTATTCTCATTTCAGCGGTTGTCCTCGTGCAATAATTCCCCAAGTACACAATACACATACCACCGACTAACTCAGGGGGGAAATATCCCGACAATTGCGCGTACAAACAGTGAAAAAAAAAACAACAACAACGACAACAACTGAAGAAGAGTGACTGTGTGTACACGTGGATAGGAAACAGCGGAAGAAGACATGAAATCGAGCAGGAGATGTATACTACAACTTCAGTACTGAAAATATATGGACTAGTATAGTACACTCACGTGGAAAACTCCAAAGACATTTTGAACGAATTTTCAGAGGTTGAAATTGTACGTACGTACGACTCTTCGCGGCCTTAAAAGCGATTCCTCTGTACCCCCCACTGTTCTCCCACCGAGAATATTTTCCAATTCGTTCACAACTTATCCCGTTGGTAGATTTTTCTTCAACTCCTCGATGCACCCTCCACCCTTAAGATTTTTCCGTATGTTGCCACTGGGAGGGATTCAAAATGAAATCGCTACGGTGTTCCCTCTGTGCCTCGATAAAAACGAGAATTCAGTCTTCTGTTGAGCGTTGAGACGAGATTGTCGTCGATTTATATTAATGGCTTTGGAAAATAGCATTTTCACGGTGAAATGAATCTCACTCAGCATCTCTGAAGCCTTCATTTATCCGGAATATCCGTTCCATCCTCTTTTTATATATTTTTTTTCTCATTTGCTCTCATTGTTTGGAGATGGATATTTTTTTTCTATTCAATTTTCATCTCAATAGCCTCAACCAGAGTGACGAGATTCTGATCTATTTTCAATATCATTTTATTATCAACGTTTTTTTTTTTCGTCGAGGGAGAGATTTTGCGGAGTCGCTTGCAGTTGCAGGCACTCGATGTGCTCCCACGAATTTGTAATTTTCGATATTGACAACTGATCCGGAGATGTGGAATGAGAAGGTGAGGGGTCGAGGGGGTGGTAGTGAGGGGTAAAGGGTGGAAATTCAGTGGACCCGTGTCACGATTTCAACGCGATTCGGTCTACCTTGCACGTACCACTTATTGGCCGAATGCCGAGTGCACGCAATTGCCAGATTTATGGAGTTCCCCCGCCAGAACAACTGGACCACAAGTGAAGTGAGGAAGGGAAAAGGACCAGAGACCAAAGAAGAATGGATGAAAAAAATGAAGGAGAGAGTCGAATGAGAATGCGAGTGGTGATTTGACTCGAATATCAAAGAGGTTACAATGGAGTGGCTGTATAACTATTGTAGAAAATATATATTTTTTTTTCTCCCGAAAGAATAAACGTGGATGAAGTGGTTGGAAACTGTGACGGGTGGAGTGGGTACAGTGGGTTGAGTGATGGAAAACTTATTTATCGCCGAAGCTTTTCGACGGCGCTTGATTTACAGCGATCCCACGGAAATAAATAAACTCCCGATACACTTGAGTTCGAAGAGAGAATAATTCATGTAACCCTTCTCCCCCTCACACCAGCGGCTAAAACTTTCACCAAGAATTTCCTGTAAATTTCCACTTCCTTTTCTATTCCCATTTTTTCATCGTCCGTTTAACTTCTTCGAGCAGTCCTTCCCCTCCGTAAACTGGACATTAATTGATTAATAGTGAAAAGTTCGAAGGGGGAGGACCATCATAATGCTCATTAATCGTTTTTCCTGCGGGAGGATGGAAGGGGTGAAAAATCTTGGTGGTGGCTTTTTTTTTTAACGAGCCAGACCTTCGGGGTGAAATATGGGGGATGATCCTATGCAGGCGAATAAGACTGTGGAATATATGGGCATGTGGTAAAAGGGGGTGGAAAAAAAAAGAGGAGGGGCATCGTTACTGGAGGCTCATTAACGAGAACTACCCCCAAGACACCCCTTCTGCAATGCGCTGGGTTCTCCTCTGGTCTCGTACAGTAGACGAGAAAACCCTCCATGCAAGACCCGGGGACGAACAAGGTCCAATACTAATTAGCCAGCGTTGTCCCATTGGTCTTGTCTTTTCCACTGAGAAATTCCGGGAAAATAGAGTTGGAATTTTAATTACCGAGTGGATGAGAATATTTTTGATAATCTCACGTCATTAAAGTCTCGTCGACGGTTGAATTATTTTCACGGGGCTACCAGTCGTTCCAGATGGACTCTCAGGGTTGTGGATTTAAAAATGACCTGAGGTCACTTCGTCTGGAAAACTTTTCGGCCATTCCCGGGATTCAATAAAATTTCAGTTCTCCCCTGGACATGCCCACCAATTTTCACATTAATTAAATATGAAGCATTCTCAGTTCATTACAATTAATAACGAATTGATTTTTCTCCACCAAAATCAATGAATTTCCAGGGAAATGGTCAATGTAATAAATGTCGTCGGTTTACCCTGAAAATTCGGAAAGTAATTTTCCACTTGTGTTATTATATGAATAATGCAAGCGATATTAGAGTGAACTTTTGGATTAACCGAGGTTGGTTTAACCTTCATAGTAAATATGTGATGATGAACAAGTACGAACTATGAAAATTGTGGGAGTTTAAAAGGGCATGGGGAAATTTGCGCTATCCATGGAGCAAGCCGCAGCGATAAACCATCAGACTTGGATAACATCGTGGCGGTCTTCACGTGTTTCTATCCACGTATACCATTTTAGTTGGGTATGGTTTTGAGGGAGCCGGAGGAATGGGGTTTGCAATGGCCACGACTGCGTTAAACTGGCAAAACGTGGAGGGTGCGGTGCCCTTACCCTGGCAATGGTGCACTTTCAGCCGCAGGGTATTTATCCAGAGAGAAGTGGATTAATTATCGTACGCCGGTTAGTCTACAGGTTCAACCCACCTCATTCAGTGTGCTTCTCTAATAATTCGGGGGCAACGCTGCAAGACTGAGGAATCTAGTCTTGAGACGAGAAGTGGGATTCTACCTGTGTAAAGATCCCAGCCCCGGGGTATCAGTTATAATGTTGAGAGATTGCTCGAGGATATTAAACTTCATTTGGCTTGATTTGAGAATGATGGTTTGCGGTTGAAACGCTGGGGGATCGCAAATGTTTTCGAGATTTCGCCGCTGAATCCCGGGATTTCACGGTTTTAGAGATATGAGATCACGGGAATTTTTTTTTTTTCATCTTATTATTAATCAAACACGCTCTGAATTTTGTTGAGTCGTTCTGTGAAATTGAGAGAATCATTAGAGCGAATAAATACGAAGGAATGATTATCCGTTTTTGTGGAGAATATTTATCTGAGTTGATTAATTTTACCTTTGAGAGAGGAGCAAGATGCGGTAATTATTTTTTTGGGCAGAATGTCTTTTAATGTATTTGAAATTCTGGAATTTCATGTGAGGTTCTTTTTTCAATGCGACAATTCAATCTTCATGCAATTATTCCGGCATTTTCTCTCGTAAAACTATTCCCATCACAAAAGTACAAGACAATTATATTCGCAATCTTTCAACTATCACAATATTTAAAATCCTCTAAATTCAGAAGACTCGTTCCCTGTTTCATCTAAAATAGGAATCTCCTTGATGAATAAATAATTCGTTCCATCCCCAGTGCTACGTGACGTCTCGCCAACAGAAGTAATTTACCGTCCTCAACACTCCCGAACATTTGCAATTTTCCATTGAAAAGTCTCCCCTAAAAACTGCAGGATTTGTCGAGGGTAGAATGAAAATGAAATCGAAAGTAATTTGCATCAGCCCTTCCCTCCACAAGTCAGAGTACATTTTCGAAGTCAGGTAGTACTTTTATCTCCTAGGCTTCATCAGAGCTGTGTCGACGAAAGAAAAAGTTGAATTTCCAACAGCTCCAACACACAGGGCCACATTAGTTGATGGTCTCTGGGAGTGGCACCTCATTTCAACATCTTCCTCCGCACTTCTTTTCATTGTATCCCTGATCCTTTTGTTTCATCAATTTACGACCGTCTATTTACAGAAATTGAACATTGAATGTGACTGCATCATTCATTTATGCCCAGATTGATGGAAACGAGGTGAAAGATGGGGTAGTAAAGTCAAAGGCGAAATGGCTATTTAAGGTGGAATGTGCTCTCTGCATTAAGAACCTCTCGGGAGAAAGTTGGGCAGGAGGTGAGGAGATGATTCAATCATAAAATTCTGTCGTCACTCGTGAATTTTCGTGGGGGGTAATGGTCCTTTGAAGGAGTTCTTTGATGCATCTTTTCTACTTCTGGCCCTTTACTTTGCTATATATATGTCAATGAGTGAAAAGGTGTAGTACCTATTTCTCCAGCCCCATCCAACGACTCCCTCACCATCTCTGTCTTCGAGTCGACGGTGTGCAACGGTTCTTCCTTTAAATTACGCAGTCAAGAAGTGCTGGGAACGTCAATTGATTTAAGAGCTGTCTCCAAGGAGGCTCCAAGTAGTTGGGTAGGTAAAGGTTGACGGTTTCAAGAGGAATAAGAGAATAATGGCCACCACTACCATCATGCAGCGTGGGAGGACTCAATTTTCAGATAAACGGGAATATCCATTCCCAAGCTTTCATTTCAAATTCAAAATATTCACTCATTCATTAAAAATAATGATAACAATAATAATAATTTTTTGGGCAATTATACTGGAGGTTTTTAAATAAAATATCTCAATGTAGCGGTTTAATTTGGAAATAAAAGCAAGGGAATGAAAAAATGGAAAAAAATGAAATGACTCTAGCTCGTGGTCCTCAAGGATTAAAATAAATCCTAATCTAGCAAAGGTCAGGGAGTCAAGAGGGGTGTATAAGTCAACCCCCACGAGGTTGGAGGGGTCGTCCACGAGAACGACAACGGAAAAAAGATTTTTCCCTCTGAGTGTGTATAACCCCAGTTGAGAGGGGGATCATGAGAAATAAAAAAAGAGTTGGTAGAAGGAGAAAAAAGAAAAATACATAGAGAAATCCTTCCGGTGCATTTCTCGGCGAATCATCGTCCCCACAGTGGTTTAAGTGACCAAGACATTCTCTGGGCTTTTCACTGAGACTTCCTCCGCTCCCGTGCCCTCCGGGCCAATTGCGGACGAAAATGTAGAACTATTCTCTCTTTTTCCACTTTTTCTACTCCCCCGGCATTTCAACACAGGGAAAACGTCATACACACATTTTCAACAGATATAAGAGAGAAGTTGCTAGAATTCCCCTCTTGCCACACACAGGAGACACAGGGGAATTTGAAAAAAGTTCTTTGGCTATTGTAATAAGCGAGAGTTGACCGAGCGAAGGGATCTGAAAAAAATTGGCCATGCGAAGAAAAAAAAATATCTTCAGACGGTTAAATTAGGGGGCTCGTTAATCTAATTATCATTTAATTAATGTACTCAGCGTACATTAGGATTAAAATAATCATAATTATGCATAATTTATGAGAGGAAAATCTTAAAATGCGCGGAGAGAAATTTGAATTAAATTTCGTGTAATTTTTACTGAGAAATTCTGGTATTTCCGGAATTTCTCTCCGAGGGAGAGCAATGCCAATTAACTACGATTTTGAGTGTAGTTCACGTTTCAACGATTTCAGGGAGGAATGATGTTTGGATTTTTGGCTGTGAAGCGAGAGTCTGGGGGTCGCGGTAATGGTGAAGTGACTGAGCAAACGACAGATCTAGACCTCCGAAGGGTACGGCGATCTGCAAATGGTCGGGTCTATGTTGAGTTAGGTCACTAGCCGGAGATACCGTTGTGGACGATGTAAAAGGAGGGGAAGGAAGACTGAAGTAGGAGGTGAGGGGAGGTTTGTGGGGTTGAGTGTTGTGTGATATGATACTTGACAAACGGCTTGTACGGCCAAGTATACCAACAGGGTTGTACGAGTGACGCAGAGGGATGCTTTCGGTTTAGACGTGTCTCTCGTTTGCTCTTGTATGTATACGACCCACCCCCTCACCGAATAAACACCCTTCAGTGATCTCTCACCAAGCAATCACTGTGTACAACATTAACTAACCACCCTTCTCCAAATTGGAAATTGTTTATGAGAAGAATAACAAATCCCCACATCCACCGTATTTTACAATTTTACGAACATAAAGTTCGATAATTCTAATGAAGATATTTCGAATCCCTGCAGAATGCTAATACGAATTTATCTCAAAATTTTGATAGCTAGAAAATTTCCATTAATATCTCTCGATATAATTATCATTATAATGTTTGCTAGAGGAAAAAAAAATTACTGTAAAATATTCGTAATCTCTGATTGCCCCAAAAAGGCAAGCTTGCAAATTTGCGAGGTCCAGTCGATTATTTCCTCGTTTTTTGCAATATACACGGTAAGTTAATTCCACTCAACCCGGCAAATATTTGCTCGAGGTACAGCCATCAACACGCAGTCACGAGAGATGGACGGTTTAGTAAATATGGTGCCTGCACCGGTCGGCAAAGGGCATAAAAAAACGTATGAATATACCTCTACCAAAGCAGAGGCCCAAAATAAGCCAAAGCAACAATCCATCGAGGGATGAAATAATAATGAGAGAAACGAGTAGATAGATTCGCTATAATGTAAGGCAATATAATGGAGGAGCGAGCCTGTGGTATGTTAAATCGCTCATTAAGCTGGCGTTCCAATCTCTCATTATATCTTGCAAGTATAATGGAAAACCTTTAAACCCAGTTATAGAGCTGTGGGAATTTATGAATCTCGCGTGAATCAAAATGCTCCCCTGAGCTGCAATAAAGTACTGAAGTGGGAAAATCCGTCATTTGTCACATTTTCGAGTGAATACTTACGCACACCATTAACAAACTAACACCGATGCGTCCATACTTATTGTCTCATCAAGCATGCAACCTGGGCAATTATTCAAACCCGCTCTGAACGTTTATTGCCACGAAGTGTTACGATGGCAAAATTAATTGAACCACTCCAGCGCTTTGTACAGATATACGGAGCCGTTGAAAATGCCTGAAAGCTAGATGGATAATGTAATTTACGTTTTGCATTAACGATCCGCTGAATTTTCCCACCACCGAAGGTCGTGAGAGCCATTTTAACGGGGGCTTATTGAACCCATCGTCTTTTGTCTCCATTACTCGCCTTTTTTTTTGTAGGGGATTTCAGCCCCCGAGGGGATATTTGCCAATCTTTTCATTTGTTTCACCCCATGGGGTTACTTTGGAAGAAAAATAACTCAATGGGTGAAGCCGTTTAATTGCTTCCACCGAGTTTTATACATTTCGTTGGACAATTAGGGTCACCGGCTTCTCTCAAAGTAAATACTTGTGGAAAATTTACTCCATTGTCGTGTTGGAAAAAAAAAATTCGCAACATTTTTTTAAATTAGAATATTCAGCCAGCCCATCGTCACCGAGATGCTCTCACATGAGGTGTGATGTAACTAGACGACAACCAACCTACCACGAACGAGCCATCATTTCACTTCCATCCACTCATGCTTTATCTTTCTCACATTATTCGTGAGCAAACGTTATACCCATTTGCACTTCGTGTTTCTCAGGTCCTCTATCGTCGCAATGGCCTCCTTTTTCGGGACTATTTTTTCCGGGGGATGGTAAGGAGCGATGACAGAGCGACGGCAGGACTTTTTTCATTTGGAAACTTCTGGAACTGGAGAATTTTTTATACAGACAGAAAAAATACTTCCCGGAGCTCAGAAAAACGTCTTGTTTTTTTTAAAATGTTTCAACACCTTTTCAAAAAAAAATTGCTTCGTTTTCTGATTTTTTTTTCTTTCATAAAAAAAAATTTTTGAAAAGTTTTCCAGAGATTTTTTGAAAATTTGGAAAAAATATTCCGATTGCCATTTTTTTTACCCGGGAATGCAAAAAAAAAATCATAGAGAAAGTGATGTCCTATAAAAATATTATTACGATATTATATTTGAGGATAGGCAGTATTTAAAAGGGCATTCGAAGAAATTGAAATAGACAGCGTCTAAGACCACGAGAGGGTGATCAGTAACTCTCAAAATATATCATATATTATTCAAATGTCCAGCAATTTTTCTGAAAGATTGCCTCCCCCGCAAATCCATCAGATTCCCACGTATTTGTTTCTCCTTTCGCCGACGTGTGCACAAATATTTTCCACCGCGTTGAAGACTGGTGTTTTGCGAGAGCACAATAAATTATTCCCGTATTTCATTCCATGTACCAGAGAAGAATCCCTCTGTCTTCCCATTCCCATTTTTTCCCTCATCCTCAGTGTTCTCCATTCTCACTCCTTTCCCTTTTTTTATCTCAAACAGAAGCGAAAAGCGACGCAATCGCCATGATCGATTAGCAAAGTCGTTTTCGTCGAGTTGTGAAAATGGGAACAGAAAGAGACAATCCGAATACGTAGTGTTGGAGGGGGAAAAAAAAAGAGGGGAATGAACGGATGAGCGTCGTATTGCACAGGAACAAGAGAACAAAGTGATGGGGGATGGAGACACAGCCGGCGGGTAAATGCGAGTTTCGAATCATCGCTGGTACATTTTGCGCGAGAGACTGGGAGAATACTGCACTCGTTATCGTCGTGGCAGTGGGCAAATGACTTTTCGAGACGCAGACTCCGCAGTCATCGTCGTTAATGACTGCCAAGAGGGATGGATGACGGTACGCGGGATGAAAAAACGGAAGGTATCCTGTATTTGTGTACGAATGAGCTGAAGCCCATCATCCCCGGGGCACCCAGTTACACCATTTGCTCAGTCGTTGATAAGAAAAAAGAATAAAAGATATGACATAGACATCAAGCTGCACACGGATAAAAGTCCGCGTGTCTAAAGGGAGGACTGATGATGGGAAGATGTCGAGAAAAAGACTCTGTCCTACACCCCTAAATTGTTTCACAATTCAACAAGACAGATCTACACTGAGGAAATCATTATTTCCCATCGAAACTCTATCATCTCGTGATGATGAACAAAAATGTGGAGAATAGTTGAGGCTTTTGGATGGAAATCGGTGAAGAATGACGGAAAAATATCGCAAACTCACTCACTCTGAAAAATAGAAAGAATATTTGAGAAAAATGCGACAAATGTTTTCTTGAATGGGCCTTAATGTTAATTAACAGTCCCTTCTCTCCCTTCTCACGAATTCGAATCAACGATCATTAGAGTCTTTTGAGACCGACGAAATACAGCGACTTGACAGGGAGTTTAACCCTCATTTGGCAGTCAATTACAACGGAATAGAGGTGCTGAACCCCCGAAATAGAGCTGAAGATGCAGCCCCTTCTGCTCATCCTCTTCATCATGAGATTGCAGTAGCGATTGGAGCGTTGGGCGATGGCTGTTAGTGACATTGTGAGTTAGATTACAAGACGATGAGTGGTCTCCCTCATCTCTGCACATTGAATTTCATCCTCAATTTCCTCACCATCCCTTTCTGCTGCATACACCAATTCAGCGCCGGGGGTATCAGACCCTGGACTAGATGAAAGGGAGTTAAATAATCGGGGGTGGATGCAGTATGAGGTACGATTGCACGTGTAATTGAAACAACGCTGAATCCCCCACTGTTCTCACTGGAGCCAGTGTCATTTAATCCCCAGTAAGCTCTCCTCGCATATCAGTGAAATTATTGGTAGAAATTGCTGTCATCGTTGGGAGGTAATATCGCCGCAGTGCATCCAGGACATTCAAAGTACCTGGTAAATGGTAACAGGGATAATTATGCATTATCGTATACTCAGGGTCTTAGTACTCAAGCGGTCTTGCGTCAGACTCATGTGCCTTTATCACTTAATGCGAGATAACTCGCAGTATTCATTCGGTTTTTGAAGAAATAATTGATATTCAATATATTTGAATATTTCTTTTCAAATGATTTCGATGGCGTTTTTTTTTTTTGAGAATATTGAAAAATCAAAAAAGTCAGAAAACAGCAGTATAATTAAAAGAAAAAATTATATTCGCAAAAATTTCTAGAAAATGATAAAAAAAATTTTGCGAAACAAATTTTTGAAAAGGTTTCCAAAACATTTTCACAAAATACAATAAAATACATTGCCTTATTTCCCGTTTTTTTTTGCTTCAAAAGTAAAGTTTTCCAAAAATTTTTTGAAAATTTGGAAAAAATATTCTGATTCCATTTTTTTTTACCCGAGATGACACAGCGAGTTCAATGTTCACCCTGAAATATTCCCCTGCATCTGCAAAAGCTCTAAAACGTAGAATTATCACGGGGATGAGTTTTTATTTGGACTCGGATAGAAATAGAAGAGCGAGGGGGCAACGAGGGGGCAAGGAGGACACAAGAAGGGGGCAGTGGTGCAGGGAGAGAAGTTAACGGTGATTTATCATCTCCGGGAAAGTCCTGGCAGCTCCATCTGTTGGTTTTTGATGGGTGAACAAAAGAAGCACATCTGGGCCGATGTAATAATGAGGACGAGACTGTCAGGACTCTGGTCTCTGACGGTTCTACATGTCTGGTATACAGCAGCTATGGAGTCTGTCTCTTGAAAGGCTCCAAGGGCTTGCTGTCTTAATTATTCGCTTTTACTGGTTGAAAAAGAAAGAGTGTCTGGGGCTTACGCATCCAGCCATAACCACGGTACCGTGTGTAGACCGACGGGGGTGTCTGTGTGTCCCTACAATGGCATAAACTGGAGTGAGGAGAAAGGATAAACATGAGGAAAACCCGGGAGGAGGGAATGTGCTGAGTTAGAAAAGGGATCATAACCGATTGTCCCTTTGTTTCGTTGCATTGTTTTCGCTCAGCACCGGTTTCTCTGTACTCCATATCCCACTCCATGCGTTGTACATCGTCTACCTCGGTTCTTCCGTTACTCTTCTCTTGTTCAGAGATAGCAGAATTGAACCGACACACTCACGGATTCCGTAGCAAAGGGAAAAAAAAGGGGAAACATTGCCTGAGGGGTTGACCTCCATATATCCAAGGATATGTGGGCTACGGTGGAAAAGGTTAGTCGAGGCGAAAAGTGTCATGAAGACGCTGCTGCCTGGGCGATTGTCAGGGTTTTGTGTCTTCGGGGGAGGCATTGGGTGGGCAAAAAAGAGATTGAAAAAGGAATCAGTTGTGTTTGTTATTGGAGTGGGATTTCTGGTTGCGAAATATCAAATATTTTTCTTTTATCTGCTCTGTCTATTTCTTTTGATTCAGCGTCTCCTTTTTATTCCCCTCTTCTTCTTTTTTTCATTCTTGTTTGTCATTGAATCCCAACAGTTTCTCTGCATCGACGTGAGTGATATGAGATTGGCACGCACACGTGAATTTCATGAGTAAAAACGTTTGTCAGTCTTTCATCTCAGATATCATAATACTCTTGTGAATGGCTTCCACTCTTCTCGAGACCGGCTCAGTGAGCTGAGAGAGAGGGTAAAAAAAAAATGGTAAAAATGAAATGAAAAATCCCTTTCGTGGCTGATCTCCTTTATGTCGACGTACGCGACGAATCCAGAAGTGGTAACCCAGTCTCTCTCATATAGACCTATGTATTATATATCGCGACCCTCGGCATCTCGCGAGATTGGAAAAATACGGTCTAGCGCGTCGCAAGCCTAGCTCCGAGGTTTTCGTTTTTTTTTTTTACCCGAGTTAAAAAGACAGGGGAGGTTGTGAGCGCGGGGTGCACTGTAGAAAGAAGGGAGTGCCAAAGCGAGAAAAGGGTGAAAAGAAGAGGCGTTCGTCGGTGGAAATTAAGAGAAGGCTTTTTTCCACGGTGGGAATGAAAAAAAAAAGGTCGAATAAAATAAAACAAACACACTGGGCACTTTGCCAGACTCACCGTGCTCAGGCAAAACCCAGACAACTAATAGTAAAACGAGGTCTATACAAAACAAAAATAAAACTATTTAACCAATCCTGTCACTATATTCCACGGCTGTAGTTTGCTCTCATTCCTCCCTAAAACTCCATTGTAAATTCCCAACGATTTACTTTAACGACCTAGCCAACGGTGTGAAGCGAATTAAAATATCTAAATCGCTTCGTTCCAGTATCCCACAGCAGCTATTTCACTGGCTGAAAACTTGTATTGTATTTTCATGAACACACAATTTGCCTACGAGTTCCTCTTGATTCCCTCGTAGCCTCCCCTTGTCTCTCTCATTCCAGACCATCAAAAACTCCCTGAGAGAGAAATGAACAGATCTGTTGGACTTGAAGCCAACACTGGGCCTCGGAAGAACGGCCAAAGTCTCATAAAACTGGTAAGGGCTCTTAATCCGTTTTGGCGAGGCAAACGAGAAAGTACTCGCTCTCACCTCTATTTTCCCTGGATTGGTTTGCAAAGTCGCGGGGGTATGGGTAGATCGTAAAAGAAGAAAGTGGATAAACGCCGGGGGATGAGAAAAGAGCATTAGTTCCGTACGTCTGACTTTGCGCGGGCTTGAATCACTGGCGGCGAATGAGCCTCAGGTTTTGAATGTTAAGGTGGTGGGATTGCTCTAGCACTGCAGTGCGACACCCCGACGATGTTTGTACCTCGTGGTGAGACTACAATGTTTCAATTACTCTTTAAATTCCAAAACTTGAAGAACTTGATGATCCTAACAACAAGGACTTCACGATGACATTTTTCGCATTTTGGTACTCGGGTAAAAAAAAAATTGTAATCGGAATATTTTTTTCAAATTTTCAAAAGTTTCGGGAAAACTTTTCAGAAATTTTTTGAAAAGTTGGAAAAAATATTCCGATTACAATTTTTTTTTACCCGGGTACTGATTAATGAGATAATATTCCGCTTATACGAGGAAATTTCAAATTTCCAAGTGAAAATTAATTAATTATTTAACGAAATTGATAGGACAAAAGAAAAAGACGGCGAGAGAATTTAGCGCAAGTCAATGCAAAATAGAGAATTAAGCTGCAGTGGTTTCTGCACTGAATTGTAAAAAACATCTAGCAGCGTAAAACCCCGACATTAAACTGGGCGATTCATCGAGAGTCGCATATATCCCTAATCCCGAAACTTCTGCGGTTCTCCCTCTTCTGGATTATTTTCGACGTAATCCAGGACACCATTAATGCGGAGAAGGGAACAATGTACAAAAGTTTTGCCCCTCCGTAGACAAACGGTCCGCGAGAGCCGTGGAATAGAGAGAATCGAATCAAGAGGTGGATAAGGCCCTGGGACACTGCGACGTGTTCAGTTCCCCAGGGCTGTTGTTTCATCTCGAGCGTCAGTCGGTACGTCAAGACATCCAACTCTGCGCCTCGGTAAATTTTCCCGACAAAATTACCCAAGGAATGATCGAAATATGTCAACTTAACTCCCTCCACCGCAATGTAGCACTTTCCCTTGAAGCTTTATCACGAGTTTAATTTGAATGGCACTGAAGTATTGATATCAGAGGTCTCCCACGGGTCCTGTTAAATATTCAAAATCCCTGTACTCTCGTTTGCCAGCGATCCCTGTGACAGGTAACACAAGGTGTGTGCATCTTTTATGAATAGCAACGGTGGGGCACACATAAAAAACAGTAAGCAGCTTAAAAGTTGACGGCTTTCCACTGCTGAAGCTCTCGTGGCCCACAGCCCCTGCCACCGCTTTTATTTGTCCTCTTGTACTTTTTTAAGGTGCACAAACAATGGATATGAGGGGTCTTACTGTGGGTCTATAAGATCGATCGATTCCCATGGGGATTTCTTGACAGACGGCGTTGCCACCTTACTTTGCTACACTTGACGCTTGTAAAAAGCACGAGACATAAACCCGCACTATCGATCTTCGGCTTTGCTAACTTCGCCACGCGACAAGATTGTCAGTTGTGGTTTTATTGCGAGAAGAAAAAACGGAGAAATAAAAGTGGAAGGAATCGGGGGAATGGAATTTTCTGCCTCTTTCTTGTTTATTCAATTCTTGTTGGAGTCTTCAGCTGGGTTAGTGGCAGTGGCATCTTCGTTGGCCCTTCTCTCTCATTTTATTTTTTATTTCTATTCTCACAACGGCTTTGGTTTTATTTTCAGAGCCATCGACTCACGAACACGTGTCTCGAATGATTAGAAATCCAGACGCTAGGGACATTCCACAATTCAGAGAGGCTAGCACCAGGGTATAGGAAGGTTCAATGTACGGTAACAGATGCAGTTGACTCGGTGAATTCCTGGGGGATAATATTCCCATGCGTGACAAACGATTCTTCCCCGGTGTTATCAGGACACACTGAGTACTTTTGTACCTGTCAGGAGGTGAACGCCGATGTGTGAGGACAATAAAAAAAAAAGCGGGAATAAGGCAATAAAGGCGAGGGGCATCCTGGGAATGTTATATAAAAGCTCATAAATGAAATTCCCAGGACTATAGTAGACGTCAAAGGTGTAGCGTGAGCTTTTTTATTTAATTGGTTTGGGGAGGGGGAGGATTTACTCCTCCACCAGGAAATGGTAATTAAATTGTTTTTCATCAGTTCAGAGGTTATTAATCATTCAGGATGACGGTGGATAAATTGACTCAGTCATTAACAGATAAATTCACCGGTAAAGTGGCTCAGACGATTGAGGGAGAGTGTCGCACAGATTTTAAATTCTCTCTCCATCTGCAAAACTGGCATTTATACAGTGGCATCCAAAAGCTCTTGTACGCCTCCCAGGCTAAGTAACGAGCTTTCGGCCAGAAACTTTTTTTTGCTGAACGCCCGCCAAGTGGCCCCGGACTCTTTTTCAGGGTGGAGGGGGGATGAATGAAAAACAAAAAAACCGACGGATACTCGGGAGCGGATAAAAAGGTGGAGAGAGAGGTGATGAAAAAAAGAAAAAAAGAGGACAGCTTCGGGGAAAATCTGGGCATCCCAACTTCAGGAGTTTCAGTCACCCTTCGAACTGTCATTTATGGTTGCTTTTTTATCTTACTTCTGGACGCCTCTCTCATTAAGCTACTTTTCCACCTCGATACTTTGGTAAACTACGATGGTAACCATAATCGAGTATGAACCACTTGAAACTTACGGGTATGAGGAATTTACGGAATAGCAGAGTTCCAAGTTTTCCAAGGGGAAATATCGAAAGCTGTTTAAAGAGAGAATTCTCGTTAAAGATCGCGAGCGGATTAGGGGTGTGAGAGAATTTTACCGCACGGCTTCAATAGTTTTCAGTTTAACGATGAAAATTCCATCGCTCTTTGTAGTGGATGGAGATTATTCTCTTTCATGAAAAAATCACTGTACTCTGGGGTATCGGATTATTGAATATATTATTTACATCTTTGTAACTGGAAAATTCAGTTGTGATTTTATCAATACACAATTGAATTCACGCGAAATCATTCTAGCCGGTGGAAGAATAGAGAGTTGATACTTTTCTTAGTCTTTGCGGTCAGCGTCTGTGTTGTGCAAATATTTGAAGTGTTTTACAGAATGAAGAAAAATAGTAGAATTTATTCCATTCCTTTCACCGATCCTTTCTTCCCATTCTCAATCCAAGTTTTCCCCATGCAAAGAAACTCCACAAAATTCCCTCAAATTCTTTAAAAAACCCCCAAAAATTGTTGGTTTCGGAAAACGAAAAAATTTAAACAAATTTACATCCACAAATAATTGAACAACATTGAAAATTCCAGTGCACTGGATTTTTTTCTGGCGATAAAAAATCTTCTCTGAAAAACCGTTATATAACTGTATAAAAAATAAAATTGCACATGTCCGAGAATTTTCCACATTCTTGACAAGCAGTGAAAAAAAAGGAGTACTCACACTCGGTGAAATTTTCCACGGGACACATAAATCTTCCAATATTCGTTTCCACGTCGGGATATACGTCTGACGGGGCGTTTGGCGAGGCCGACGTTGGTTGCGCTATTCGGGAGGAGTGAGTAAAGCCATCCCCACACTTCCCTACATCCCGTTCCACCCACCACCCCATCCGTTCTATACGTAAGCCATTCGCCGCACTCACGCGGCTTGGCATTGATTTAACGCGCACCGAGAACGATAGGCAGGTGTGTTCCGCAGTCGCAAATTACACGTCTACCGCCTATTCAGAAATCTGTGACAATTCTAGGCTGATCCGGGGAGTGGGATGAGGATTGCGGAGACGTTGTGGTAGGAGGTGGGAGCTCCCCAGCCACGTCGGAATCGATGTAATTCACTGGGTGCAAAAAAAAGAAAATTTTGAAAATCCCAGTTCCAATGCCTTTTTAATTTGCAATATGACATAAAACTTCGGATCTAATTTCAATTCCAGCTTTTAATAAATGGGACAAATTGGGCTTGTCATTTCATTGCAAATTCAAAATCGAGGGAAATTCCCAGGCAAAAAAAATTGTAATCGTAATATTTTTTTTTAATTTTCAAAAAATTTCGGGAAAACTTTTCAGAAAATTTTTTTTTGATTTTTGAAAATTTTTGCGAATATAATTTTTTCTTTTAATTATACTGTTGTTTTCTCACTTTCTCCCAAAAATAAAATTGTTTTGTTTGCCGATTTTTTTTTCTTTCATAAAAAAAATGTTATGAAAAGTTTTCCAAAATTTTTCCAAAATTTTTTTGAAAATTTGGAACAAATATTCCCATTACAATTTTTTTTACCCATGTTATTTTTCGGCTTTCTCGTTCACGGAATTCAATTCAATCCACATGAAAAAAAATGTCGATTCTATTAAAATGATTGAACGCGTCCACTCAGGCACTCGTGAAAACTGCCCTCTCAAATTCTAAAATAATTCGTTACATCTGTTTCATATTACCGTTCCATTTATTTTCTAGTCCTCAATCATCCGTAAACAGATACCGTCCAATATTCATCAAAACTTCCAATCGAAATATAAAATTACCTCCTCTCATTTATCATAAATAATTCACCAAACCCCATTATCACTGATTCACCGATAAATTATCAGTGATAACCCTTTGTAACTCAACCCCACTCGTCTCGCTGAATTTCCCCCGTTTTTCCAGAGCCAGTTTTTTTTTTCACCTCTTCATGAAACTCTCACAGAGTATCGAAGCCTGTCGATTCAGCTTTTCCCGCGTCTGACAGAATTCAGGGTCTATCCCTTTTTCCAGTATGAGCAGAGATTTTATTACACGTCATCGAATTTCGTCCATTAGTTTTGCTAAAAAAAATAAATAAATAAATAACACGCGTGATTTTGTTTTTTTTCTGTGATGAAAGAGGAAGGAGGGGATAATGTTCAATAATCCGGTGGATGTAGCGAGATTGCATTGAAATAGAGTGAAAAAGCCCTCGTGATGGGATTGTATGAGAAAGGGACAGATGATGGGTGGCGATGGAGGAGGAGGTGGAGGAGGAGGATGAGGAGGATGAGGAGGATGATGAGGATGAGGAGGAGGACAGAGTCAGCTCGTCCGGGGCTCCGGTAGCAATCTGTGAACCCGTAAAATTGAAGCCGCGCAAAGCCAATGGCAGTTGCCCCACAATGTACTGGATTGGATTTTGAAGAAAATACTGAGGGGGAAGTTGTGTACTTGCAGAGACAAGCTAAAACCCCTAGGTACTAACTAGAATTGTGAACCGTAGATATTGCGCTTTGGTGTATATACGTGTCTTTAAGATCTTGGGGGATGTGACCTGCCAGTGAAGAAAGACCTCCTTCTACCTCACAGCGCTCCGTTGGGTCTTGGGTATGCCGACCCTTTCATCCAGAGACAACTTGACACATTTGCCACTGTTTCCAACTGCAACAATCATAGTTGGTGTCTTACAATGTCTCTGCTCTCCTTTTCATCGCTGTTGGTGGCTCGGGGAATACATGGCTTTGCGTTTGTCTTTATCATTTCTCCCAGGGGTTGACGGTTTTCGGTGAATCACTAGCTCAATGATTGCAATCAAGCAATTCAATGTCGGTGATGTTTGGATTTTAGGGAATTAGAAATTTATTGACGGTGGAATCTGTGAAGGGTACGCTTCAGTCTTTTTGTTCGGCAGATTTAGAAAATCCATATCAGATATTTTGTGTGTAATCTTCAGCTCCTCGTTATTATTTCTACAAAAAAAAATAAAATATCAAACTAAAAATAACTTCACTGTCATTACCCGATGAATATCACTAATGAATTTCTTCACAGATAAAAACCAATTACTGCACATCTCTAGAAAGAATCTTGGGGAAAAATTCGCATAAATATTCTGCAACTTTTTGGATGAAATTCATGGCACGCATTATTGTTACTTTGGCAATGCCACCAGTCGGCGAGCGCAGAGCAAAAACTTTCCCACAAAGTGGAACAAAGACATATCCAACAATTTAAACGAAGCAACAAGAAAAAAAAAGGAGCGACAGTGACCAGAAACAGGGTCATGAGAATAAACGAGCCGTTGCATTGGTAGAGGGTACATGGTTTGCTATCCGAAATTAGATTAAATTGCTGGATCCTGGAGGTATTTGCATTAGAAATCGAGTCCCTCTGTCTCAACTACTCTCCCGCTGTGCCACACCAGTGCCAGCTATACACGATGAGAAACCACTTGGTGAAGGATCAGTGAACGGACCGGAGATACCCCGCGGGTGTACGATGGAGCCAAGAAATCTTCGATTCCACTTTGTTTGTTCATGGGATTTAATTAGAAAGGGAGAATGAAGAATAAAGAGAGGGTAAGGCCAATGGGATGGATGAAACTCCCCAGGATATCGTCTTACCCTGTACACATACCGGAAAACTTGTGGAAACCAATCGGTCAATCAATTTCAATTCTTATTCGGTGCTGAATCCCAGCAGAGTCTCACGATAAGTTCATCCTGAATCCCCTCTCTCTTTGAATCCTCGGTTTATTTACTGTCTTTTGGCTTTTCATGGAAAACTTTGGGTTAAAACTTTTTGTCTGGGGAATAATTAATGAGCATCCTTCGTATCCCTTAAACTCATCCCCTCACTGATCTACCGAGTTAAATCCAAAACTGGGGAGGTAAGAAGTATTAAGATGAAGTTGACGACTGATGGAGTCGCGGCTGGAAGGCAGATAAATGCTGCTGATATTCAGGACAACACTTCGGGGGATTTCACGGATTATGCTGGAGGTGGAGAAAACGTCCGGGTCTTTTTCAAATCTTTAACGAGAACGAATCTCACTTTGAGCCCTCACACCCTAATCTGGCGTGGGGCGATGAATGAATGGGAGAGTTAAATAAATTGACACGTAATTCACCACATCTCCACCCCAATCTTCAATATTCGGAATGTCGTAGGGACGGATTAGAGAGCGATTGGAATAAATTTGTTCGACCCTTCTTGTACGCTAATTTTTTACTGCCACCAATCGAAATCGAAATTTTTGCATGGAGATAAATCCTTGAATGGATTTGCTTGCGTACT
This sequence comes from Fopius arisanus, assembly GCF_000806365.1. NCBI lineage: Eukaryota > Metazoa > Arthropoda > Insecta > Hymenoptera > Braconidae > Fopius > Fopius arisanus. The sequence continues at coordinate 317,376 of NW_011887826.1, forward strand.
TTTTTTATTGATGAAATTGTGAAATTGCCCGGGTAAAAAAATATTGTAATTAGAATATTTGTTGACAATTTTCAAAGAATTTTTGGAAAAGTTTTCCGACATTTTTTTTTATGAAACAGGAAAAAATCGGAAGACAATAATTTTATTTTTGGGAAAGGTTTTGAAAGATTTTTCAAAAATTTGAATAGGAAACGAAACGAATTTTTGAAAAATTTTTCAAAACATTTCCCAAAAATAAAATTCTTTTGCTTCCCGATTTTTTTTTGTTTCAAAAAAAAAAAATTTCTAAAAAGTTTTCCAGAAATTTGAAAATTTTCAACAAATACGCCAATTTTTTTTTTACCCGGGTGCTGAACATTTCCGATTCATTTTCGTCTACTCCTACAATTTCCGGAAAATTTCCGTAATTTTCACGAAATATTTCCCAGCGTGGGGGTGTTTCCGAAAATGATGAATAAAAATGAGGTTGAGTATGGGGGAGGGGCGATGGAATTTAATATGTACTCCAGATATTTCAACGATTTATCGATGGGCAATTGATACTTAGGAGGCATACCACGCGGTAAACTCGATGACAATATGAATAAAAAAAATGTTGAGGAGTGATCGAGAGGGGAAATAGTCATTCCGTGTGGTGTGAGGACACGGAAGGGTAGTTGTGCTGTAGATATAAATCATCATAGGGCTCTAATTCTCAGCGCAGTTTATATGTTATTGCATTTATCACGAGTACGTGCCTGGGGTTAAGAGTCGTGCCGCCACGGTCTCTGGATTTTCGGGTATAACCCGTAGAACGAAGGACACACATGGTGCACGTAAGAGAGGAGAATATGGTGTATACGTGAGGGATATACATCATATAAAAACCACCTCTCCCCGTAAAGTCATTTTTTAAGGTGAATGGGAGAATGCCCACGATATTCAATGCATGTTATTTCACTCATGTCGGTGGATGCACGTTCAATTTACTTTTTACGGTTTTATATTTGTACACTGAAAGAAATATTTATTTTTCCCAAGTACACACGCTGGCAGAAATTGTTTTCAAGTTCCACTGGCAATTCAGTATTTCAGAGAAAAATCAATCACATCTGGAAATGTTATTTCAGTTTTTTCCTGAACATTCAATGAAAACGGAAAAATTCAGGTGAATTGATTTTTTTTTCTGCACTAAATATTCGCGGCATATTTTTTTCAGATTTTTTTTTAGGAGATACAATAAATATTTCTGTCCTGAAAAGTCAAAAAATTAATTGCACTCTCGGAATGCTAAAAATTCACAACTCCACTGAATTTTATAGAGCCTTCAAGTAACTTGAAAAAAATATTGTTAACGATTCATAATCACTGGAAAAATTGACAATTAATTCTGCATTCTCTGGTACAACCAGAAAAACTGAATGAAGATGAGACAAATACGAGAAAATTAAAACATAATCTGTTGAATTTCATGGGAAAAACTTAGTCTCGGGGTATTAGTGCATTGTTATAGGATTTTTTAATCCATTTTTTGTCTTTTTTTCATTCTACGTTTCAGCGAGAGAGACGGGGTGAATTCGAGGGGTGAGAATGAATAATGAACGAGGGATCTTGCTGCTCTACGGAGTAATAAAACTGCACTAGAAATTCTTTTTCCCGCCCGCGTTGCATTTCCATCTTTTTTTCTCAACGTGTTTATTATTATCATTAAAAAGTATCCTCGAGTGCGGGTGCATCCCACTCTAGTCCCTGACCTCTTCCACCATAGGGGGATGGGTAAACCATGAGTTATATCTTCCCCGAAAGGTAGTAGGAGAGATTTTATACGAGCGAACGTAAGACGTTGACTCGTTAAAAATTATAGCCCTCTGAGCTATGGCAATTGCCGGCCTCTCGCTCGAATCGTTAAATTAAATGGAAATTATTTTTCTACGAGACACTTTTGCACACTCGTAAACTTCATATTCCCGTGAATATCCTGTTAAACAGCACAATAACCCACAGAGAACCATCAACATCTCTTTCCTCTCGTATCCACCAATTTTCGTTCACTAGCTTGCCCGAAAATTTCGTAAATTGGCTATCCAATTACCGGTGCAAAAATTCCAATTATTGGAAATTCAGGATGTACTCATTAGTTCAAATAAATATCTTCAAGCAAAAAAATCTGGATTACAGGTGGATATAGAGCCGGTGTGTCATTTTATTCCCAGAGAGAGAGAGAGCGGAAAATCATTACAGCCGGATTGTAATAAAATTTGAGTGAGAATTGCCTGTTGTAAAAAACATATACAGGAAAAATCTGTTACTCATACTCATTCGGGTAAAAAAAAATTGTCATCGGAATATTATTTCCAAATTTTCAAAAAATTTCTGGAAAATTTTTCCGATTACATTTTTTTCCCCGGGCATCTATATTGACCCATAATTCTTAGCATTTAAATTTCCCCACCAAGATTAAATATTCTTTTTAATAAAAATAGAGGCAAGCAAAGGGGCAATTCTCAATATAACTTCCGCTAACTATTCAACTGGTTGACGAAGAACTAAATCAAAATGGAGTCGTCGAAGGTGGCATGGAGAGAAGAGGAGATGGGATCACCGAATTCTCATCTGAATTACGTTAATACGTGAAACTGATACGACGTAATATACAACAAGTACGATATGGAGGTCGTATTCAGGGCCATTGGAGTTGAGCTGGTGCACATGCCCCCCATGCACATGCCCCCCATGCACATGCCCCCCATGCATATACACATGCACATGGACATGCACATGGACATGCACCGTGAAACGTGAATAGTTGACGATTATAAAATGTACATGGCGACGTTGGCCACCACACAGGTAGATTTTGTACACACAAGGCAGATATAGCCTCGACATTTACACGTATCTCTGTGGCATTGGTGTTTACGTACGTGAACATATAGCCTCATCGAATATCCTCGACGTTTCTGTTAGTCCCATCAATGCCAACAAATACACATATACCAAACATGCGCGCATGCACACAACCAGAGGGGGATAGAGATAGATGGGTAGCTGAGCGATAGAATATCAGTCGCATCACTGCTGTTGGATATATGCACTATTGGTACGTATATCGTAAAGCTGCCATCCACGGCTGACACGTTCGCGACGCATATTTGAATGTATAAACCGAAATATAACGCCTCAGTCTATATTGCCTGCAGTGAATGCTGGTGGAACATCGATGAATACATCACCATCACGGTAAAATGAGTGGAACACCGCAGGGAAGGGAAGAAAAATTTACGACAAAAAATCATAATAATATTTCATCCCTTTTCCTCATTTTCTACTGGTATTGATCCATTTCCGATGCCGCTTTTCACCCAAATTTCTCCCTCATATCGGAGGCTATATTTGCAAATTCCAGGGGGCCACTGTAATTTATCAATGTATTTGCGCAATATTCCTCGAGCTGTGCTCTTGCTGATACGAATCTATGGCATTTGGTGAGGCTGCAGTTAAATATTTTATTGCTAACGGGAGATTCATGACGCGGATTTCATGGTTTATCAAATTTTACAGCATTTCATTGGTCCATTTTGTTGAGAGGGACCACATGATTGGGGTAATTAAGTGGTAAATGTGATGAGGACTTTGTAAATGTCGATGTGGTTGGTCGTTTTGAATTGACTTTTATTGCGCCATTTTTACTCTTGATGATTGAGCGGGTGGACGCGATGATGGGCTCAGAAAATTGATTGTTTTTTTCATTTCAACAATGAAGTATTTGTTTGTTCCCTCAAATTTCAAGATTTCTCGTAAAATATGTCTTTAAATGACTTTTTTAGATACCTCCTTTGGTATTTTGACATTTGTCTCGTTTAGTTTCACTTTGCTATGGTCCACGTTACGTTTTCCGAGGAGTAAAGGAGATTTTACGCTTTTCCGTTTTCCGCTGGAACGGTTGAGGCAGAGTGCCATAATACTCGACACCGGATTGCTCCTCTCATCCGTTGAGGGTACGGGAGGAAGAGGGCGAGGGCAAGGGCTTTCGGTTCACATTTGTACGGACCTTTTACGATTCTCTACCCTTCGTCTTTCACCTCCAGTCATCTCTTTTTTGTTTGGTTTTTCCTCGTCCCTGGACGTCTCGATCTGACCTACAGCCCAGCAGATTCCAGTAGATTCCAATCCAACGAGTGGCGTTGGGCAATTAGCTGGGATCGACAATAGAACTGTCTGATCATTCCAGCGCACAAGAATACGTGAGGCTCTTTTGTCCGTTGAAGAAGCTTCAGCGAATCCTCCTAACGCCGATAAAACTCGTCTTTGAATTCTCAATAATCACTGCATCGTCAGAGGGATCTTATCGTGTGCAGAAACTGAGAAGATAGTTCCAGAGAATTTCACTTCCCATTTATGTACCTTTTCTGTTTCCTACACTGAGGAAGAATCCTGGAGGATTAAAAAAAATAAAACCCTTGAATCTCGGTGTCCTGATATGAATTAAAATTTCATTGTCAGAAATAATTTGATTGATTGATTGATTGATATTCAATTGAGTTCCCTGAAATATTCTCCAAAGAGCGGGCAAAATTAAAAAACAACCGGGACATGATTACACCCGTTCAAAGTTTCTCCCGTTCGTTGTACATGAGTAATCAGTTGCTCCGGAGTTTCGCAATTTATTAGCGCAACTCATTTTCAGTTTGCCCTCTTGAGTCTGTCCTCTTGATCATGTCTGAGGATATACTTCAGGCTTTCGAACGATATTTATTGGATTTTCGTTGGTATTGGGAGTTGCCCAAGTGTTCTCTTAATCAAAGTTGGTATATTCTCAATTATACATGAAGAATTCCATTTAAAATATCTCCAGAGATCTCCAGAAAAGCGAATGCTTGTGCACCTGAGATAACGTGAGCCTGAAGTGAAACCGGAAATGTCATACCTCTTTTATTTTACATTTATCACATTTCCCTGAACGATAACAGGAAATAATAGAATCGTTTCGAAGACAATCGAATGAAATTTTTAAAAATTGCTGTAATTTATGTTAAATATTTCGAATTTTCCCTTCTACCACTCATTTCTGAATTATTAATTTTGCAATATGATTGAAAGTAAAATTAATGAATACCTAATTGTAATTTACAGAGTATTTCGAAATTATGTTATGAATGAATGACATCCAAAATTAATTAATTCACTCATTCAATCCTCTCGTTCTCGATAAAAAAAAATTATCTTATTACTCCGCGAATGATAACATTTTGCCCGTAATGTGGGAGATTAAATAACCATTACGTTTAATTAATTTTGCATACTACTGGCCATTTATCCTCATTTTTATGGTACACCTGAATAACATTAAAATTAGCCCATTACATTTTGATGGATTTTTAATCAGCCTATTTGTCATCGTAAATGTCCAGCCCAACTGATCCATTAAAGTCAATCCATTATGTCACGAACAAAACCGACAAATTGATTGCCACTCCCCGACTGCACATCGATAAATTCCTTCTCTCCAAATGCTGCGAAAATTTTTCCCCCATTCCTCATTGTTTCACTCGTTTGTTACACAGCACATACAAATGTCTCCACGTTGCAACAGAGTTGAATGAGTATTCTTTTCCAGCCATTCTCCTTCCTCATCCTCTTAGATTCGAATGCGAAGTAACTCGGGTGGGTGAAACTTAAATTGGAAAAAAGACATCTCTGAATTCTCCGGGCAGAACCAACTACACCCTCTCTCCACCTTGACTGTTTTTACGTACCTTTTTTACACCGCACAAATCGCGCACTCTTTGAAAATTACTTTTTAAAGTTCAGGGGGCATATCTTGAAATTCTCAACAATTACAAATTTACGGGACTTGTCCATTTTTATTCTAACGTCATTCAATGATTTACATTATTTTTATAAAAACTTTCAGCTTGATTTTATTGGATTTTCGGGGAATTCCCTATTTCCGAGTAAATTATTCTACGATGAAATACAATTAATATAATAATTCATGTTTCCAAAAAAACCCGTAATTTAGAAATTAAATAAAAATTTCAAAAATTCCTGAATCGTGCGAAATCCTGAAATTATCTGTTCTCTATATCTCCCCAGATATAGAATTCGATACTTTGTAAAGTAGTTTGAATATTCGAATAAAATATTCATCCCCCGTTCTCGATTTCATTAGGACCCTGGAATTATTCACGAATGCTATTATATCCCTGAATTTTGAGGTTGTAAAATTACATTTGGGATTTATCAGGGATATATTTCCCACCGTGGTAATTCCCAACGACGAAAAACCCGATTGGAATGAAAAAAGAGAGGAATAACCGTCGGACAAAAGCTAAGTCCCAATCAAATATTCATAGCAAGAAACGGCCACTCGGGAAGAGAGTCCAAGCCCTAATTAGCAGTCCACGTTTCATCTTATTCTGGGCTACATTTCAATGTAGCCCAGCCATTTTAATTCAAAAATTTCTTCCTCCATCCGGTAACGACTCCTTTTCATTCCCCATCCACCCTCAAATTTCTATCCTTTTTCTTCAATCCATTGGCACTGATTGGAACTAATGAAATTTGATCGGACGGCTTTGGCGACGATACGAAAATATAATGGTATCACGTTTTGAGTAAGATACAGAATTAATCAAGTACTAACGAGGAGCGATCGAATCGCGTTTCCCCATTGGAGCAAGTATCTCGAAAATGTAATTAGATCCCTGTACACTATCCCTAACTGCCTCAATATGCGCTTGATCCATTTGCCGTCTAATCACATATGAGGATATGAACGCAGAGTAAACTGTCGGTCAGATACGTCCCCCTGTTCCCCACTTCCGCCATCCTCAGGCTAAATTGGATGATCGTGGTGCAAACGTAGTGCAACTGGTGGTGCAAAAGTTCTCTTACTATCCCTTATTCCCTTCTCTTTTCATCGCCCGAGGAGATCAAAATATTTTTATCAATCCTATCCAATATTACGAGAGACCGGAGTTCAAGAAAAAATTTATAATTTTTTAAAACTATAATTACAACTATAACTATAACTTTTACCAAGCAGTTGACAATTTTTTATTCTAAATTAGTAACACCTACGTAGCTAAAAGTTGGGTAATTTTTTTCAAACGGTTGGATAACTTTTTATTTTTCTTCGAGGTGTTTTAAAAATGGAAAAGGCTGAGTGGGTTATCCGTGTGTAGGAATGAAAATAAATATGGATGATGACCCCATCAGTGAGAGGCTGTGCCTCATATTTAGTACTATAAAACAAGGATTATGATTCGCACTGGCTGGAGGGTCCGCTCGTGTCCAATTCGTTAGCTCGACATTAGCATGTGTAATATCCACGGGAAAGTCCTTACCCAAAGCATCAGCTACCCTCTGATAGTGAAACGCTGAGATTTCCAACTCCTTCTATTCCCATTGGTAATAAAGTATCCTCTCTGACACTCTCGCACACGTACGTTTCAGTAAGATCGAGTTTCCGGCGCGGCAGGACTGCAGTCATCCTCGTCGGCAGGATGAAATACGGGGATGTAAACTTCCGGCATTATTACCTCGTGCTAGTGTACCCCTCCAGCCACCAGACTCATGGCGTTTTATGTGTTCTCCACTCCTTGATGCTCTCAATTTATGATAAAAAAATTTCACGCTCGTTCCACCGCCTTCCAAAAATATTATTTCTCTACCAAAAGTTGCGGTAACAATAATGCACGGCCCTGATAAAAATTAATCATGCAAAGGAAATTTATTCGAATTTTTTGAAATGATGGATCCACCTCGAGCTGCTTTGAGGTATTTTTCTTGAGAGGAAGAAATAATGTTTTTTCGTTAAAACCGAGAAATAATTCAGTGGAGTATCAAGGAATAATCGACGAATGCTGGAGCAATTGCAGAATCAACGGAAATGCTGAGATAAAATGGCGATGTGTACTGAGGGGCGACGAAGATGCTGAGGAGATAAAGTTTAATGCACATAATCCATTTTTGTAGGATGAATGGAGGGGGCTAAAAGCACATTGCAAACCCCGTATTTTCATTTCTCCTCTCAATGTGCATTTACCGTTGAGGAAAAATCACCGGGAGATACAAGAGAGATAAATAAAACGGGACAGTGAAGAGGCACGAGAAATACGGTGGGACACGAAGAAATGGTAAATCGGAGGGGGAGACCAACTGGATGCTGAATGTTAACCGTGTACATTCAAGAAGAGAAGCAATAAAACTGCATTATTTCAATAACCGAACCGATTCTTCCGAGCCAGCGGTCCCCGACGACAGGAAACAACATTCACTGGCTCAAGTCCAGAATGGTGAGGAGAAAGATTGAGATTAGGGGAACGAAGGGGGGAGGAGAGGATTGGGATAAAGAAATGCCAAAATCCCGTCTTCCCAATAATCGGATGTGTTCCTGCAGTGTTCCTGGCACAATGCAGTTATCCACTTCAATGAATTTATGCTTTTTCCGTGGCATCCAAGTGCAACCATTTTCCGCATCTCCTTCTTCCATCGACTCTTTATTCTCCACCGAAATTCTCATTCAAGTGTTTCATTTCCATCTTCTCGATGGGCAACTTCACGGAGAAAAGGCCAGTCTGGGATCGTCTTGCAGTTGAAGAACATCCTTTTAGTTCAAATCAATAGAAAATAATTGCATTAATTGTAATTAGTGATCAATAGTCAGAATCAAATTGAAAAAAAAAATCGGAGTAATTAACCGAGTATTCCAATAAAAAATAAATCCTGGAATTTTCATCCCCTGCTGGTCGAGAGTTCCGAATTCCACATAAATTCCGTAAAATGTATTTTTCATCGCGACAGTCCTCAGCGAATTCCTCCATACGCAGAGAATAATTACTCGTCCTAATTAACGGTGGAGTCGAATTTTTTGTCACGCTCTAATGAGTCTCGAGGAAAGCCCTGTGATCCAAGAATTTTCCCCTGGCGCATAAGAACTCATCTCCGAGAGGAAAATTGTAACGACAAATAGTGCAGCTGAGAATTCTTCGAGAAAATGGAGTTAAAAAAAATAATGTTCCTGAGGATTTCATCGAGTGGCAGTTCCGGATATTTCAGCGTCACCACGAGACTCTCTGGGTTTTTTGAGATCGATAAACTACCACTCGTCGGTACTTCCCTGGGAGCCTGTGAATATCGAAAGGGTTGTTTTACGAGTACTAGGCACACATATTGGTGAGCCCCCATGTGCCCAGAGATTCTCACATCGATTTTCAAGTATATGGATGTACTTTTGTACTGTTGGGTGAATTCCAGGACCCATCGACACTCGGTGGTTAGTCTCCCCGTGGATTCATACGTAATGCTCCACCATGAAATCGATTGTCACGGCGATAATTGTCACACCCAAGGATCGTGGGGATATTTTATACGACAAATTCGAGTGATAATTTTCCTTTTCACCACGGTTCGAATAATCCAACGGAGAAATTGTGAGATAAACCTGTTAAACGTAAATCTGATCTATCTACATCTACACTTTGAGTTCGTTTTACGTTCCAATTTCCTCCACTTTTTTTTTCATTCTCTCCAGAGCAGCAACATGTGAACATTTCCCAAGGAGATAAATCCGGATACAAGGAGTCCCGGAGAGGGTGGGAGACCCGGTGACATGATGTCTCGTATGGACACGCATCACAAGACACTTGAATTCGTTAGTTTGTTGGAGGCAGAGATGTACGGCGATCGTCTGGATCTATCCGTAGTCTCCGATGCGATAAATACCTGGTGAAAATGGAAACCGTATACCATCTGGGAGAATAATATATCACAATATAACACCTCGTTACGAGACTGCGACAAGAGGGCGACCGACAGATTGATAAATCAAAAATGTAAAAAAAAATAAATAAGAGAAAGAAAATCAATCTCAGCGTGGAAGGTAGAGCGGAGAGTACCAGAGAATAGAATTTGGCGTACACAGGGTGAGATCACGGAGGCGAGAGAGAGTGGAAAAAAAATTGAAAGACTGAAGTGAGTGCACCAGGTGTCCTATGGAGAAGATTCCCGGAGGAGATTTGCCGGTTGTGCGGGAGTATCGAGTTGCTGGGAGTTGTGAAAGAAGCGAGGATTGCGTTTCCTTTTCTTCTTCACCATCTCGATGGGCGAAGAAGGACTCGTATTCACGCAAGGGCTCCGTCTGACGTTGCCGTCACAGAAAGATGCCATCGTCACCGTTTTTCTCTTTTCTCAAGGATGTAAGGAGTCGGTTGGAAGGGGTTTGATAGAAGGGAAAGACGAGAATTGAGAAAAGACTATGATCGAGAGAGAGCTGCTTCGGAGTGAACTCAACGGTGCTTGAAAGCTGAACGTTTCCACTGGCAAGAGGGCGTACAGAGTTGGAGTGGAGGAGAAAAAAAAAATTTAGATGCACCATACGACGTACGCATACTCCTGTGTCCGCAGGTCCTCCAGGAGAAGATGGTCAATCGATGCCTTCGGGTACAGCAAGACTGTCAGTTTGCGTCGATACGTGGCTACACCCAAGTCACCCCATTGCTGGACTCCTCCCAGACTCCTTACGACCTCCTGTCGATTTCCACCGCAATTTCACTCATTCTTTTTTCCTCCATTTCCTCCGACCACATTCTACTCCCCCGTAGCCTTTTTTCCACTCTTTTCTCCTCCTCTTCTTGCCTCGCACTCAAACACAGTCGACGGTTTTATTATGTTTGGCTTTTTCATCCATTTTTTTATATGTCATTTCTTTTCATTTCCGATGATCGTGATATCAGCTCCGTCTCTGAGTGAAATGAGAAAAGAAGCCACTGGTAATTTCACTGGCTGTGGACGATTGAGACGCTTGTCGAGGACGGGAAATGAAATAAAATGGTGGAGTCATGGCTATCTGATGTTTAACGTGAATTAGGCAATTTTCAGTCTTTTGTAAAATTGAAAATATCCACTTTGATACTGGTACACTGTGTTCAACCAATCGATCAGGGGCAGTCCAGTAACCTTTGAACAATGGCGAGCGTTTCGTGTATCGAGACTCCATTTCTACGGGATTGCTCCAATTAACGGAGAGAGTACGTGCTGGTCCACTTCAGATAGCTGATTGACTACCAAGAGATCTTATTTGACCTCCTTCTTCTTTACTTCTGGCAAATAGCGATTCGCTTGAGGTGGCCCATCTCTAAGTTCCTCTTGTCTTTATTCAGTACTTGTACTTTTGGTTTTACGGCGAATCCAGGAGTTCTTTGCGATACGCCGGAAACCAACTCCGAGCAATGTGGAATTAGCACGGGTACTTGGATCGGGATGAAATAACCCGGGGCTGATTTCCTGCTGTGAGAAGAATGTGGAATGAGGGAGAAGGGACAGCTCACCTGAGTGATCACACGCTGGGGACAAGTGCCTGTTTGTTAGCGGTGTAGATCGGCCAGTCGTATATTCCGGGTATCCAGGGCATACAATCAGGGAACACTTCGCTCTGAAGTCTTCGCCTGTGCAGAAAACTTCTTTACTCTTTTAATTTGTACTGTGTTGAACATTTTTCATTCTTTCTTTTATTTTCATATTTTTTCTGGTGCTCCGGGGTGATTATCGGCTGAGAGGCCAATAGGCGTGGGGGCAGATCGATCGGATATAGAGACAGAATATGAGAAAAAATTCGAAATAAATAGTCGCGGGTGAAAAAAAAATTGTAATCGGAATATTTTTTCCAAATTGTCAAAAAATTTCTGGAAAACTTGACAGAAATTTTTTTTTATGGAAAAAAATCGGAAAACCAAACAATTTTATTTTTGGGAAAGGTTTTGAAAAATTTTTCAAACATTTGAATAGGAAAATTTTTTGAAAAGTTTTCCAAAAATTTTTGAAAAGTTGGAAAAAATATTCCGTCTGTAATTTTTTTACCCGGAGTAGTATCTTGTCCTTAGTCCTTCACGTAGAACAAGATTGTCTTAATGAGCGTGTGTATACAACCGTCAAAGTTGCGGAGGACACGGGCGAATATTCCAAAGAGTTGAAACTCAGCTGCACATCAAAGTTGGCCAATTAGAGTTAATGCGAATATGGAATTGGTAGTAGGTACTTCGCACAGGGATGGACCGTGACGTTACCAGGGTAACAATGGATCTACTCCCTCCTTCCCTCTTCCCATCCTATCCTCAATTTCGTAATCGTGCAATAACATTAGGTGTACTCCCGGGGTTTGTGTAGTTTCCAGTCCTTTCCATGCGGTATCCATAAAGATATTTACTCGCAAATATAGACGGCAGAGGGACGATTGGGAGTAAAACAATAATGTCGCCTGTAGTGAATTTCCTGCGGGATATTCTCACAACACAAAGAGGGACCTGAGCTCTTTGAGTTTGCCCAGTAGTTTATCCTCTTCCTCCCTATGCATTGGTACGTTCCTTGGATCACATTCATTCAGGATTAATCAGAATAGAGGACTAGAGGATAACAGATAAACCCAATCGAGAAGTTATTTTTTAAGTAGCTCTACCCTCCTCTTTATTTTTTTGTTAGAGTTCATCCACTTTCAAATTTTACCCCTGGAGTAGTGCCCAATTTTCAATCCTCTTCGACCTTCCTCTTTCGTAGTGGAAAACGAAAATAAAACTTCACTTTGATAAAATTAAATATTATTAATCAAATGACCGATTAAATTTTCTGTTTCTTATTATATTTAATTCTTTTTTCGGAAAGTCAGTAGTGAAGAAAAATGAAAAATCGGGAAACAACCGGATGCCGCGAGTACGTGAGTCCGAAATTCACAGGTTGAATCGATGTGAGAGAGTTTTCACCAGAAAAGCACAAAAGACCGACGTGTTTTCCCAGTAAATTTATCGAGAGGGTCTGGTTACCAGCAGCAAGAGAATGATGGACAAAACGCATTGCAACGCTGTTGTACGCAGACAGAGATGGAGATTGAAGAGAGGGTTAGCTAAACGGCATTGTGCGAGGAACTGAATACATGAAATCCCACGATGAAAAATGATTCAACCTCATTGTAACTCGTGTGGCTTTCACATTGTATATATCTCTCTCCATTTCTTTCTCTCCCCCGACCACTTCAATTCCTACCGCTTTCATGTACCAACTTCACCCTGGAGGGTTTGTATTTCCACTGCTCGAGTATAAAATCAACCGCCAGGAGCTATCAATTTTACAGAGGAAATGTTAGCGGGAGGGTCAAGGAAAGGGACAGCGGTAGAGTTTTAGGACTACAGGTCGATGCTGGGATGATTGGATCTGATGTTGAATGGAATGCCGGAATGTTTCGGTTAAATCAAATTCCAACGGGCCGGATAGCCCCTGCCGAGAGCCTGAGAAGTTCGCCAGTGTAATAGAGATCCTGGTACTGAGGTACTGGGGGGATACCTGGTACTTGGAGGATATTCACCGTGGAAGATGTAGTCGAGGAAATTCTTCGGGGCTTCTGGGATACGTTGGACCTCCCTCCGTGACAGACACCAAGGGGTTTCACTGGGTTGTGCCACAAGTTTCGGCTTACACCTCACTCCCTCTAACTCTCTATTTCCGAGGGTGAGGGTTCTTGCGGGGGATGCACTGAGGGCGACTGATATATATCCCTCCGTTGGATCGCGAGCACGAAATTCCACTCCTCGTTCATCACGATGCAATTCTCCTGGTGGATGCATTAAGGGTAATTCCGTAGCACGCCTCCTCTCTTGCCTCGGCGATCATCGCTGCTATAACCTCAACACCATCATCCGCACATCCTTTACTCGAGGAGAATGCGCTCTAGGTGGGGACTTTCACTTCCTCGAATTGCGGGAATTGCACGATAAACAAGTACTGATTCTTCTCCATCTTCAAGTTTTTCAAATTTTTTATTCTGCAATTGACGATTTTTCACTTTGTCTGTCCGGGTAAAAAAAAATTGTAATCGCAATATTTTTTCCAAATTTTCCAAAAATTTCTGGAAAACTTTTTAGAATTTTTTTTTTTATGAAAACAAAACAATTTTATTTTTGGAAAAGGTTTTGAAAAATTTTTCAAAAATTTAAATAGGAAAAGTTTTTTTATCATTTAGATGGTTTTTTTGAGAATATTGAAAAATTAAAAAAATTATATTCGCAAAAATTTCTAGAAAATTATTTAAAAAAAATTTCCGAAGCAAATTGTAAAAAAATTTTTCAAAACATTTCCCAAAAATACGATTGTTTTGTTTCCCGATATTTTTGTTTCAAAAAATAAAATTTCTGAAAAGATATCCAGAAATTTTTTTTTAATTTGAAAAAAATATTCCGATTACAATTTTTTTTACCCGGGTGCATAAAAATCGAGGGTCAATCGACGATAATCGGCGACAATGGGAGTGGTTAAAGCGCCAGAGGAATTTAATTCCTCAAAATTTCACTGTCGAGAATTTCTGACAGCCGTGTACACGATGGTTCAAACATCTCTCGCATTTTCATTCCGCTCGATCGCGATCTCCACTGGATGTTCCGAATGGTCCGCGAATTCTGTACGACGCATTCACCTCCGCCTCGAGTGACAATGTAAACTGGTCCCATGCATTCGTAACTTCAATGCAGATGAATAAGTAAGACAAAGATAAAAGCTGTGGGATGAGTTCATTCACACGAACACTGATTTTCCCATGTCTCTGTCCCGCCTGACTTTACATTGACTGTAACCACTGGCGCTGCGCTCCACTGATTTATCCTGTTACGGCGATGGGACGAAGGGCCCTTTCTTTCCTGTCAGGTCGACTCATTCAACCTGATTCCCCCGAGGAGCTGAACGATTAGAGGTCATCCAACCAGAGCCAAACCCCGAACCATCAATTGAGTCGTCTCATTATTATCATTCTCCCAACCCCCATCCGCCACATTGGCATTGTGCTCCATTGAATTTATTCTCTCGTAAAAGCGGGATTTATTGAACATTTCAAATAACAATTTCTACCAGCCAGGCTTTTACGATGATTGCAATGCAATGTCACTTCTTTTCCATTCGCTAGTTCTACTCTGCTAGATGTATTTATCGTTTGTTTATGGTTTTCCTTTTGTAAACACCAACTGGCTATTAATTCTCGACACGAACGGAGATCAACTGCATTGAGTTCTGGTCTTTGGTGGTTGTTTCGGGGAGTACCACGTGAATGGATGAATTTAACTGCTGGGAGCGATATCTTTTGGGAAAATTTTCGGACGAGTACTGAGGAAATGAGAGTTTAATGGCTAATAAACATTGTAATAGTTTTTAAGTGCAATGTCTCGTTGGGTCTGATGAAATTTAGAACAATTTATAGTTGAAACACAAGGGATTTATGGGAAAATTTCATATTAATAAAATTTCTAATTTTAGGTGAATGCTACGGTAATTTTCCTCCTGTATTCTCCTGGAGAGAAAAGTCCATGGACTTGAAGCGAGTATTAATTTCCAAATTGTCGCATTTGCAACAAAAAAAAAATTCAATTGAGGGCAACAAGTGGAATTATTTGACTGACACGTCTCTCACAATCTGATGAAATTTTCGAGGTGCATCTAATCTCAGACCTCGGAACCAGAATCGGAATTCCGATTTTCCAATGCTAATTAAATGATTATTCTCGTTGTTAGGTACAGATATTTCGAAAATAGCGACAATTACGATGTGTTAATTGGTTTTAACATTCGATTATTGCGACTGGTAGTTTATTCCGGAAATACCCCAGCTATCTGAGTGTGGAGCTGCATGAGAATGGAATTGTTGCAAGAACATTCGCAGGGCGTACGTAGGATACAGTTAACAAAAGGCGATAAAAGCTTCGGCGCCTAGGGTTCATCCACTTGAAAATGGTGGAAGGGGAATTCTGTCGTGGGGCAATTTGAGATGGACGTTTTGCGAGTAGAAATGGCGAGTAAAAAGGACGCGTCCTAGGTTCGTGACGTTTTTTGCAGGACGGCTCTTAGGAAATGGAAGAGCGGGGGTGCGGCCTTGTGGAAAACTAGCGCCGATTAAATGCAAATCTCGGGAGGGCGCTTATCGCCATCCCGACACGCTCATACCTACTGAGAAAACCTGCGGAGGTCTCTGCAGGGACTGCTGATTATGTTGCCTTATTTTTCTTCATTTTTTTTTTTGCCATCCCACCGCGATACAATTAGCAAGGGGCCAGGGTGACGGAGCGCCCGGTTGTTAATTAAACGTTGGCGTGCTAAGAACACCGATATTATCACGTTTCATATGTGCTTAAATATGGATAAAAAACAGTGTTACGTACTTGTTTGCACGTTTTAATATTTATTACGCTGTTAGAAATCTCTTGAATTTTCCGTAACATTTGCGAGGAGAAAAATTCGCTAGTAAATTTATTTAGACGGTTAGCTATTTTTACGCTGACATTGTAGTAAAAATGCCTTGAGAACCTGTACGGTAAATTTTAATATGCCTTTCACTGTAATTATAATTCAATTTTTTGTCCGCAATGGTTCGAATGCAATTGTTCGATTTTTAGATTTTCAATTGTAGTGGTAGAAATGAAAAAGGAGAAAAAAAAATGAAAGCATAGAGTAATGGTTGAATGTCTCCTGCCAAATAGTCTCAATAAAAATAGTGTGAATTCATGAAAAAATATTTTGCATTATTATCGTAAAAATTCGTTGAACAAAACTCACCGTTCGGTTGCCAGGATGCTTGACGTGACAACTGAGCACACCTTTTTGTCCGACAATAGCAGTGACGTTTTTCTGAGTGATGTCGTCAAAATAGGGTTTGTCCCACGCTTTAGTAGGTTTACTGCCACTCGCAATGACACTCGACAAACTGGAGCCACCTGAGAATAAACAGCCATGAGTTTCTCCACTAAATTGCCATAAAAATGAGAGATTCCGTCTATCCATTGCAGAGATTTTCCCCTGGAATGGATATTTCATCAGGAAATTCTCGCTATTGTTATTAACCGAGTGGGTTTTTAAAAAACCACAATCATCCTATTGTAATAGGGATTTTAGCCGCTGCGCGAGATTTTTAACAGCTCGAATGCATTAAAATTCTCCACTCCGGCGCAAAATCCACCCTGAGACACTTTCATATCTCATTCCAGTCGTTCCCAATCTTTCGTCACTTAATTAATCTCCGGCTGATGTACCCAACATTCACATCTTTTTCAATTTCCCTGAGAACTTTCCACCCTCACATTTCCCCATAAACATTAATTATCCACAACTTCGTGTCTTATTATTTTTATTCATCACTCGAAACATATTTAATGAAATTTTTTTCCCCTCTCAGCCTCTCATTCTCGTCATTAAAACCCATCCTCATAGAAAATTCATGACCACGGAAACAAGAGCAATGGAAATTCTCCGAATACCGGTGAATTCGAACGAGAAAAAAGACCGTCTCAAGTTAGGCATTCAGAGGAAAGGAGGTGATTCACGTGTAAAAAAAAAAATTGGATCGCCCGTAGAACTTTTAACGAACGATGATCGAAATGAATCCGGTAAATTGCTTGAAATTCGATTAAACGACGGAGACAGAGTGAGACGTGAAATGGTAAAAGTAGGTGTGTACACTGGAGCGAGAGGAAAACAATAAAAAAAAAACCACCTATACACACACATCCGGAAAAGAGTGGCGAGAGGGTAAAAAAATATATATGTATGGAATAGACGCCTTTACCGTGAGTGTGCTCCACTATTTTTATTTTACCCCCGAGAATTTTTAGTCAACGTTTTGGTATTGGCCGCGTTATTCGAGTGGTCGTTCCCAACGACTCCGGCATTCAATTTAAATTTTTCCAACCCCTCTATACACTGGATGCCAAGCTCTCTTCCTACCTCAACTCTCCTGTGGCACCATGGCATTTTTTGCCCTGTTATGTTTCAGCAGAACCTCCATACACTTCATTCCAGTTGCTGTTGTTACCTCTGTCCTAACTGGGTGGTCCACAGTTGCGTAAAACGTCACAAGTCATCGAATGTGGGGGGGAATGAAAAGAGAAGTGTGCAATGTCCACCGACGTTTCATGTTTACTGGTCGATCCCATTGGAAATACGAATTTCCTGTTGTGGTAGTTTGCGCGTAACTAAATTCCAATCGTCCACCGGCAAAGAGGTTACCGCGGAAATACGAGAGCGAGGGGATGCATTAGTGACTGAGGTGAAACCTTGCGAACCATTGAGTACAATAATCATTTGATATCGTATCGGAGGAACGAAATTCATTAGGCGACTGCGTCCGCAGTTTCTCCACTGCCACCCTTCGTTTCCACCTAAACCCATGCCACCCTACGCCACCCCACCCTACGCCACCCCACCCCAAACCACCCTACCCCACCTCACACCACACCATCCCACCCCAAACCACCCCACCCCACCTCACCCCAAACCATCCTACCCCAGACCAGCCCACCCCACCCCAGACCACCCCACCCGACCCCACCGCTTCTCTCCATTTTCCCTACTGCCCCCCCTCGCATTCCCAAAATTTCACCGGCCAAAGCAGGCCAGCCAAAGTTTGGGACTTCTCTGGCGCCAGTGATTATATGTACGAGTATAGAAATTTATGTCTATATGTGTTTAAATTATATATATGTGCAAAATCCATGTGCTTGTGTATGTGACACTGTGCCGGTAGTTTTGGGAGGGATGGAGTGAATCACGATTTATCGCACTTGGAGTGGAGCAGGGCAACAAAATGGGAACTGCAGAATGGTGTCGGATTCGATTCACGTATATAACGGGGCACCAGAATTTACGGTACAGTCGAGTGAATAATTATTCTACCGATTATACGATTGACGCCAATGGGAGCCGCTCCCAATTCCTCACATATTTCCCTTATGTTTTCCCACTTTTTCTTCTTTTTTTTTTCTCCTGTTTACTTGCTCGGGCTTTTTTCATTGCACCATTGCCCGGAAAATTCCTTCACTGGGAATTGCAATCGGCCAATGTAATTTGACGATTGTAAACAGGAAAAAATCGATTACGATGCGACAAAGGGAAAACATATTTTTCAATTTCATTCTGTCCGCTTTCCCTCTTCATTCTGATGCAGAAATATTTTTTCAATTCAATTGTCCTGATGAACTTCCAGTTGCTTTTATAGGTATTATTTTTTTTTTCAACTCCCAACCGATCCACTGGGATTTGTTTTTCAAAATAGTGGAAAAAATGTTCGGTGTCAGCATGAAAACGAAACACGAAAATTCTAATTAGTCAATTAAAATATTCAGCGGAGTTGTTGGGAAAATACGGTTTAAAAAAATAAACCAAAAACACGTTGGGGTAGAGGAGGGGCAAAAAAGCAGAAAACTGTAACAATGGAGTTGTAGCGAGTTGGATATTACTGTGTCAAATGTTGTTTTAATTAAAACTAGTCGGACCAGGTAAAGCATTCAGTGTCTCTGTGGCTGGGGCTCTCATGTTTTTGCTCGGCGAAAGGCACATCTGATTTAATTAAACATTTCATTTATCCTTGCCGAAGAAAATCAGAGTGCAGATGTCGCTAATTACCTGGAAACATAATTATTGAATATAATCGCTACAGGATTCACACATGAACGCGATTGTGCAATGTCCATACCAATAAATGGCTTCCGGGATAAATAATAATTCCGAAATAAAAAATAATAATAATCATTGATTTATTCTCTACGTGCGTCAATTTGAATTCGGAATTACTTCATAGATATCTTTTCTCTTTGACTTTCTTTATTGAGAGCATAAAAACCCAGAACGAAAGGTTCTCGATGTTGTAAAAAGAAAGTTTTTAAATTCGAAAAACTTACCATCCAGTACCAGGAATTTCTTCCTCAACGAGGATAGAAGTTATTAACAAGTAGATTTCATAGGATCATAAAAAATTGCTAGAAGGTAATCCGTAAATAATAAATAAAGCATTTTCTGGAATATTCCCTACTCGACAATCATTCCACAATATTGATAATCCAACTAGCAGCATTCATGAAACTTGTTATGGAATACTTGAACGAACTGTTCAATAAATATCTATAACGAGAAATAGCCGTTATGAACTTTTTTAACAAGTGAATATAATTCTGGGTGCATATGGGTGTAAAAAATTGAGCGAAGAAAGTTCTCTTGAGAACGAGAGAGAGAGAGGGGGAGGGAAAAAATGAGATTATGTAAATAGAAGGAGGATCATGGGAAGTATATTCTCGAGGATGTTGAATATAGGTTGGAGCACGAGGATCAGTAGCTAAACGAGGTGGTGCTCGGCTATAACCCTAGTAACCCAAATGAACTCTACACCCTTCCTCACCCCGTTCACTCCATTGGTGTCAGATAGTTGGTGTGGAAAATGTCGATAGCATAAATTTCAACGTTGACGCAACGGGATTATCGAGGGAGTATCCTCGAAAACGGCCGTATGACGTGCCCCAGGGTGGAAGTGGTCTCTGTTCCCTCTTTCCCTCACTCGCAGGAAAATTCACGAGTAGCGCAGAATCACCGGCTTTCCAACTCTCATCCTCGATACACACATACGAAATTGCATTCTCTCTTACCAAACTGTCCATGCTCACTAAACCGTTCTATGTATCTTCCTATCGAAATTCTACCAAAGGCTCAATGTGCGAGAGTGCATTCATTGCAAAATCGCATATCCCCTCCTCGATAGTTTTCAACCCGATCAATTCGATCCGAGCAATTACGGGATTATTATTTCCGTATGCGAAATTTCATTTTATTATTCGAAATTTTACTTTTTATGTGATCGCAAATAAATTGGATATTTCACTCGGCAAGTGGTTTTCCCGAATTTTCCATCGGTATGAATAACCCTCGGGTCGAAAATGGATGCAGCCATAACGTGCGCATTATTCTCCTTCGTGTCCAGAAATCACAAGGTTGAATATAATTATAATTGATCAACACACGGACCATCTCCATCGGACTAGCTCAAGTTTCGATGCTGCCATACAGGCAGGCTGTTATCACTAATAGTGTCTATGATTATACCGACCAACCCAATATCTGCAAGCTCTCAAACGCCCGCCATCACTAACGCCAGCCAAAAGAGATTCCGATCCCGATCTCCCATGACCAAAATTAATTCTCCCACACCCGGGTGAAAAAAAAATTGTAATCGCAACATTTTTCCTAATTTTCAAAAATTTGAATAGGAAATTTTTTTTATTATTTATATGGCGTATTTTTTGAGAATATTGAAAAATCAAAAAAAGAAAAAAACAGCAGTATAATTAAAAGAGAAAATTATATTCGCAAAAATTGCTAAAAAATTATTAAAAAAATTTCCGAAACATGCTTTTGAAAAATTTCTGCAAAGTTTCCCAAAAAATTTGAAAATTTGGAACAAATATTCCGACTACAATTTTCTTTTACCCGGGTAACCAACCATTTTTATTTCTTCTTTCCTAACATGATTTACCAATTGTTCATTACGGTCATTACCCGACCGAATCGGACTCCATCGAAACGCCAATGATAATATATCCAGCATATTCCAATTACAGATCATCCCTTGATTTCAACCCCTAAGATTTGCGCAACATTTGATAGTCATGTCGTAATCAAATTTCCAGACCATTCGACGATACTCCTACACACGAGATCAATAATACCAGTTCGAGAAGCTTTTCCGAAGAGGTTTCCCTCTCGAAAATTCGTGCATCAGATCCCACATGCAACCCGAGGAGTTTCGTTATCCCCTCGGGGTCGACCCAAGTAAAATCACGATAACATAACGGAGGATTACCTGAAACAAGTACTCTAGGTACCTTAGGCTACCGCCTAGTATGCGAAACAATCACCTTGATACATAGTTCAAACTTCGGATAGAAGAAAAGCAATTACAATTTTTTGGTCGATTTATTCGATTACTCCGCGATTTTTCCGAGGCGGAGAATTTGGAGAGAAAAATTTACGATAAAATTTACCTCGACGATTTGCGCTCTCCCTTTCGATCATGAAAAATCAAGCCACCCATTCAATTACTTGAAACTCTTTTATCCACTACAATATTTTGTTGTATAATCACTTCACAAGGAAACCACGCGAAATGAAAATAAATACATCGACCAAGAAATCAATGTTTTTCTATTATTTTTCCACTGAAGTGTTTTCATGTACTTTTTCAGTTGCAATACCTTGTTTACTCTCCCATTAATCCGATAGCTATATATTTTTCACAAATTCCATACTCCGGGAGAATAAAAGTGTACAACAAACAATGGGAGATAAACCAAATGAATTTGATGAGATTCCAGGAATTATTTTTCTGCTGCTCATTTTTTAGGACAATCCGGGAATAAAAGTTCTCAGCCCTGTACATTTGTGAAATGGTTGGTTAGCTTCAACGACGTCTTTGGTACGAGATGCCTGAGTGTGAGGTCACGATCTCAGTGAAATTGCCACTCAGAAAGTTACGCAAGTGACGAAATTACAAAACTTATTGTACGAGGGATGAAGAGGTGTCATCGAATCACAGGGATCAGTCCTCGAAATTCTCAGAGCGCCCTAAGCGTATGACTGGTGAATATCTGAAGGAAAAGATCTCAAGACAAAGAGGATGAGGGAATACCAGGACCGAGAAACTACCTATGAAAGAGAATCATGTGTTACAAGTTTTCTGGTGGTATACCCCCGAGGATTGAGGTGATGCCAGGTGAAGAAGTTACAAGATGTAGGTAGAGCGTCTTCAGAACCAAGAGAAATAGGTTTAAAGTCCGAGTAAAAGTTTGCTACAGGCACTATTCCCTCACCGATGAAGGATGAGAGGACCAAAGAGTCCGAGTCATTTGTTATTTATCGACCATTAAACTTGAACGTGATCGAAATGCGCATTGAGACTGTTTTTACATTTCCCCAATAATTTTTAATCTGACCTTTCACCCTCGAGGGAGTCCCAAAGTTGGTAAACTCTCGGGTTCCCCAGATAAAGAAAAAAAAAAGGAAGCCGGACAAAAAAAAAGGACCATCAATAGACTCTCCGATATCGTGAAAAGTATTCTCGTGAATTTTGGTATTAATTTGCCTATGCTAATACCCGTCGGATCGTTATGCCAATATACGCTTCATGCGGCCACACGTCCGGTCAGTCCTTTACACTATTTCCGTATATTATATTCACATTTTACGTGTATGTACACTGACACACGTTTTAACCGTACAGATTTGCTTATTAAGTACACAATTAATTGAAACACGCGAGCGGAACGCCATGGTAACTCAAATATGTATGGTAATTTTCATCCTGTCCGATCGTCAGCCATTCTAAATTACCCTCTCGAAACGTGCAGCCCAATCTCTGGGGCAATCGATGGATTGGAAGATCTGTTCATGGCCAGATTGAACGCTCTCGATACACCGAGGACGTGAGTAAAAATTCATTTATGCATTGGTGTGAAACAAATTTTGCATAGTGTTTAGAAAATGAGGAGGAAAATCGGCTGCACATGCGAGCTATCGCTGATCTCCATTACCCTTGAATGTTTTGATGGAGGAAGTTGTTTGAGGCACATGTTTGAACGTTCAATATTGCATCGGTGAACACTCCTCGAAGGATTGTTCAATAATGAAACGCTGCAAGTCACTTATTGAAGACATAAATTTATCTGGAAACGAGTACTTTCTGTTACCCATTTTTACGGCGGCAGTTCAAAAGACATTTCTGTGGAAGACAGCAAAAAAAATATGATTATTTGGCGTTGCACCCCATGCTCTTGAAAATTTATTCTCATTTTACGCCCAGGCATCTGAATTTTTAATATGGGTTTGGATTCAATTTCAATTTAAAGCGGTCCCTCACAATTAAATCACAATTGCTTTTTCAAGAAAAGCATGTATTTTCAATATTTTGATGATTTTCTCGTACCGTATGTGCCAAAAAATATAGAATTACTAGAATAATTAAGAAATTAAATGATTCGTTAATGATGAATTAACATAAATTGAAAGTTTAATTTTCCAACAGCTTAGAAGATCGAATTGAAAAATTTGAATGGAAGAACTAGTATCTAGTATCTAAAAACATTGTCTTTCTGCACTGTTAACCATTTCTCTCTACACTCATTTGACAATGCTCACTAGCATACAAAAGTGAGTATGGCAAACCCGTTACTAATTGGAACATGCGAACTGAATGCCAGTCGTAATTCAAATATGCATGGTAATTTTCATCCTGTCCAGTCAGTCGAAACTCTAAATTGCCTCTGAAACGTGCGCGGCCAGTGGTCTCGTTAACTCGGGCCGATTTTTCGACTGGTTTCTCCCCGTGGACGAAATAAAACCGGAAACCTCTCTGCATGAGTCGTTCTACCCACATCGAGCTCAAAAATGGTGGATAGGGGGGAGAGAAAAAAAAAATAATTTTCCCCCAAGATGTTTTATAGTTTCCCACGGGACCTCATACACTGCGCGAGTGAATACGCGGTACGAGGGGGTTTGAAGATGTGTCTGGGTAAAACGAGTGGAAGGAGTGGGAAATCATTCGAGGGGGGTTGAAGCCCCGTTGGAGTATTCGCTTGAAAGCTCGCAACTTCGTGGGTGGGAAAGTTCGCGTTCGAACTATTGGTAAAAGCCCTCGGCTTCGTGTAAGCCCACCTCCGTCCGATATTATTACTGCTCCCTTATACATCTACATCGACTCCGAGAAGCCGCTTCTCCTTTTTTCGCATTTCTATTCACCTTAATATTCCAATTTTAACATTACATCCCGAGCCCCTGAGAAATGTGGGTCATTTGAGGGAAAATTAAATCCCTTTTCACTAGGATATCATACTCTCCCCTACACCCGCTTATTACTTTCCATCCCGCCCACTTAATGAGACTCAGGCATTCCGATCTTCTGGACTATCACAATTTGTGTAAAAATTTGTAGAAAAATCGGAGAGCGAATTATCTCAATTCCCTGTCATTCCATAATTTTTCATCAATTTTTTTCCTCTGCGCAACAGCTTCGACTGTTGCATTTCCTTTTTTTCAATTTCCTTTCATTTTTTAACCGATAAACTACCAGTGTGATATTATGGTATGCCTCTCCCCAGAATCGAATCCGGAAATCGAAATCGAAGCTGTCACATGACTATATCCGATCGAGGGTAAACAAGCCGCATAAATGGTACCTGAAAGGAAACAAAGTCCGGGATTTTGGCAACAAGTGCATGACTAATTGCGATAAAGAGACGCCAGAGGTGAGCAATCGAACTCATCCAGGAACAACAGCACAAGTTATCCCGGATTACGCAGAGGTTTGCTGCACGTGTACGTCGAAGCTGCGTAAATTGCTTCACTCTGTGATCCTGTAATTCTTGCCACCCTCCGTACCCCTGACGAGTCACTCAACCCCCCATGTATGGCTACCTCAAGCAGATCGTAAAGTACATAAATTCATAGCTGCCGGTAGCAGCAGGACGCCACCCTCTCGATTTTGGTGACCGCCATAACCTACTTTACGAGTCACGTAAGCGTTACATATTACATGTCTACGTGAATCGCAAGTGAAAAGAGTTGTGGAGGGGGAAGGAGGGGGAGCTGGTTGAGGAGAGAGAAGAGTTGAGAGGGTGGCAGGGGGTGGATAGGGCGGGGTGTAGAAGGCAAAAGGGAATGAACAAAAGGTAGAGATGGGCTAAGTAGAAGAGATGAAATTCCGTGTGGATCTCGACAGTTTCAACAGAGACTGAGGGTTTGAGAAGTAACAGGACAGAGGGTGAGGGATCGACGGACAGTATTAAATAAAAACTTTATACCCGTTTTCTCGTATCGGCGAACAATGGAACGGGCACGTACTTTTTTAAACTTGAACATCCATGCGGGAGGCCCCTGCACAGCTCAATCGAATCAACTTTTCTCCACTATATTCTCACTCCTCTCACCCGTCCACAAGTCCCGGAAGATTTCTACCGCATCAACTCGCTCAGTTGTGAACTTCTTGGATAACTTTATTGCTGACTTGTAGATCTTTACACCCGGAAATATATAAATATATAATAATGTAGTTGGTGGAAAAACAGTTTTTCAATTTTTCTTTTCTTTTTTTTTTTTTTTTGTAAATTGATGAAGCTCGGGGAAAACAAATGCCGGGAAAATCAATGAATATCATCAGTGAATTTCACGACAAAACGAAACACGATGATATACAGCCCTCCGGGTAGTTTTACTCAATCGTACTTGTATGGGTGTGGGGCGGGGTACATAATGGCACCGGAGGTTTGCCCGACCTGACTCTTTTCCCTTTACCCTTTCCACTCACGTCATAAATACGGGGATTCACCGAGAAGTAGTTTAATACCCCTATAATCGAGCGTACACGGTGTTCCCTCTCTCTGTCTTCCAATTCGTGACCAAATGTGAGAGAGAAGGCCAGATAACTGGAGAGAAATGGAAAGCCGTGAATTATTGAACGATCTCAAATGACCCGAGAGCAAAAGCCGCGCTCGATAAACTATTTAATCGAAGTAAAACTCCAATGGTCTGTGAGGATTCTGCGGAAGCACTCTTCATTCAATTTGCATAAGATCCACTTGCTCTTCGTGTATGACTCAATGTTACCTCCAACTCCGAGTGACAATCAAACTCTTCAATTTCAAACCACAAAAATTTAAATTCCTTGCTCTGCCATTTTTTATTGACTGATGCAATCGTCAGAGGATTTCGGGAAAGTAGAAGATTCGTCGTACGTTCAGACAGGATTGAATATTTTATAAAATCACACATTGTCCTTCAACCAGTCTTGAGAGATTGTAAATATTCATAAGAATAAAAAAATTATTGCCTTCTTTTCTTATAGGTCACAGACTCTGGGAATTGATGAAAATCGGAAGATTCTTCCGTCAAGAGTGACTCTGCGAGAAAGTCGTTTGAGATCAATACAATCGCCCAGAATTTTCAACGATGAAGTACCAATCATTGTCAGGATTATCGATTGAATTAAGGTAGGACGAGTTATTCTAGAAATTATTCATTCGTATCTGAAGACTCCGCTTCGTCTCAATCTCTTGAGGCTTGAGTTTGCTTCATGCAAAAGAAAAAGACTTGTCACAAGAGTTATGAAGTTTCTAGGAGTCGTTTAATCTTGTGACAAATTAAATATGAAATCGATTCTTATTCCAGGTGAATTTTATATCAGATTATTTCGGTGGAAATGAAGGAAAAATTATCAACTGAATGCAAAGAAATACATTTTTTCACTCATTGATCCGATTGTAGCCTTTCTAATCTCCCCTTAATTCAGCATCTATTCATCTACTCGTGGAAGACCTCCACTTCGTCACCCTTCCGAAAATCGAGTGGTACTTCGTCAATATGCACACACCGTAGCGTTTCATTCGTGGCATAAAATCGCCATAGCTAGCACTCCTTTTCATTGAGCATTCAACAATGCAACCGTAGCAAGCCTTCTCGTACAGCATTCCATGATCCTTTCTCAACTCCTTATTCTCCTTCCAATCCCCTTCCATTTTCAAGGCGTTCTCGTTTTTAGAACACGTACTACCCCCAGACAGAGGTGACGCAGGACCTTCCCAAGTCCTTCAAACGAGAATAACACATTTTCTTTAACAATACCAGCAGCACGTGCATCGACTGACAATTTTTTTCTGCAATAAGTTTGTAGCCGCCTTGCTCAAGCATCATTCCTATATCTTTACCTCCAAAGTGAGAGTGAGTGAAACATGATGTGTTGAGAGGACGAGGGAAAAATCGAGAAGGAATGGATATCCAGGACTGATGTTTAATGCAAACTCATCGATTCAACGGTACCATCTAAGTGACATTTTTCATCGGTGCGGTACCATCTCTCGAGAGAAAATTGTGGGAATGAAAGATTTTATGAGTGATGAGACTGGCTGAGTACTACGGAATATGTGCTGGAGTTATATACCACTGATCGCACACAATTTTCCTCGGTCTTTCGCTTTTCTCTGGTCCAGGGCTTCCGGCTCCCTTGATTAGACGCATAATTTTCTCCTATCATTGAGACGCGTCCATCATCCACCTCGGCTCTGTCTCATCCAGACTTCTCGCCCACTGAGAAATGAAACATCTCTCCTGGGAGCATGACCGAGGAGAGGAAAAATAATGGAGGGAGAGAGAGGAATTGGGAAAGAATTCTACACTGTTCTCTCATTCTCGCTGCTACGTCGATTCATGGTTGGCCATTAGTCTCGAAGGAGGGACGATATCCCGAATGGTTATCGCTCGGGGTTTCTATCATTTTTTTTTCTCCCCCGTTTTTTTTATTCCTTCATGATACCCCAGCGCTAGCTCTACATCTTCTCAAACGACTAATCGGATGGAGCAGTAATTTTTCGTGAAGAATGTGAAGAAGTGGAATGACGGAGAGCTGAGAAACTCCGAGTGGAGAACGATGCGATGTTTTGACAATTTATTTTATTGATAAAATCAATCGGTCAATATTACACAGACGTCACGGTTCAGTTGAGGGGTTCGGTTAAAGGGTGAATCAAAAGGGCATGAGTTTTGAAGAAATAATAAAAGATACTTTTAACTGAATACATAATTCATTACGTGGATATAAGTCAGGCTTTCTGTTATAGTTTGGATTCCGGGAGACGAAGGGCTCTTGGAAAAACATCACTGGGTTGATCTGGGGTGATGCAACGAGCTGTATAATTTCCGTATTTTCCACGGAACGTAGTCCTTTACCACACAAATAAACAGGAACGGCAACATAATTTGCAGTGAATCTCCGACGTCTTGGGCCGTAAAAACAATCACGGAATGACACACTGGAATTTTTAACGGAAACCGGAGTGCCAGTTAGAGTCGTCAGACTTAACAAACCGTAACAAGTGACTTTTCTTCCGTTCACCTCACCTCATTCATAGCCCTTCTTTCTCATCCCTTCACACCACCAGACCCGAAGATAAAAACCGACTTTTTACGAGAGTTCAAAAACCCTCTTTTCTTCCACCATTGGCTGACTCTGTACTCCCACAAATGCGCAATGCTCGTTTCATCTTTTATTCTTCATTCGTAAAAAGTGTTTCCTCTTGTACATTGGTCTGGCATAATGAAACACTCAGATTTCAAAAGAAAATGCAAGAACACTGGGTAAAGAAGTAAATAGTGAATTTTCTCAAAGCAGAGGAGTACTAGAAGCGAGTTATACATGAGGAATGAGTTAATATATCTGTCAAAATATGAGAAATGGAGTTATAGTGTAAAGAAAACCAGAACTTGAAGAGTTGGCAAGAGTCGGGTGTAGACGGAGTAAACGGTGAAAGAGAGCCAAATAAACGCGTCGAATCTCGTTCCCCGTGGATTTATACTTTCCTCAAAGCTCCCTCTCCCTTTTCTACATTTTCTCCCCTTTCTCCCTTTAACAGCCGTCTTCTTGGTACCCCCTCAAGCCTCTTCACCCAGAGTAACGCGTCTTTTGGAGGAAAGTGAGATCCACGGGAAATATTCCCCCAGCGATATCACCTCGTCGATATTCCTCTCTGAATCCATACACCCTCCCTTTCACACCCTTCCGACCGATATGAATACTCTTTCGTTACATTCTCTTTGAAACAAAAGACGGAATAAAAGATGGGTAAAAAAAGGGTAATACCCCGCGGGGAGATGAAGATAAAATCACGTACTGGAGGTGAAATAAAATAAACGACCGTGCGAAAGAAGAAATGGGAGTGATACATGTTTTGCTTTGCACTTGCAACACCGAGAAACAGGGCGGAAATGAAAGGAAAACGGTTGAACGGTGGTGGATATCAAGAACCGGAAATAAATAACAAATTATCTATCGGAGTGAGAGCAAAGGAGAGTTGCAAAATTTTTGGCTTCGTAAATAAGAAACTCATTTCTCTTCCGCGTCTCTAGTTTTATTTCAACTTGGCCTCACCTCCTCAACACACACTCTCATCCCTCCAGCCAGGGGTAGAAATCAGATGGTTGTAAATCGTTGTTGGAGGAAACAACCGGGTGGAAAGGGGTGGATTTAACCCACCAGTAGACTGTCGACTGGTGAACACAAGAGCCTCGTTTTATTTTTATTTTTTCCCTCACTCACATGAGCTTGTTTTTTTTTTATTTTTTATTTTTCGCCTCTGCACCCCTCCCCATTTTTACCCCTCACCCGACAGAGGTGGTGGACTGGAGGAGTTGGTCGTACTTTACACGGTTGATACCACTTCCGCACACTTATTACTCTCTTCGACGGAAGGATACTCCGGAAGGAATAACTCGATCCATTTTCAAACGCTAGTCTGGAGTACGTGGATTTATGTATTTGCGCTTTTCGGCTCACTCTGCGTAATTGCTTTCCCATACCATCCACCCCCCTGTTCACCCCCCCTGTTTACCCCTCTCGGTTGGTCTCAATCACATGTACTCGGGTCGAATTTATGCTCGAGTAAAAATTAATCAGGCGGCGAACAAAAAAAAAGAAAACAAATTATAACGATTGCGTCTGTAGAAAGAGGTATATTAAAAGAACGGAGTGAATTCCTTTTTCCAAGTCGAAGAGGAAATGCTACATTATCGAGGGGGGAGTTGTGGAATGGGTGGGTAAAGGAAAAGGAGAGGCGATTATGTTTGAATGGAAAAATTCGAGCTTGCTCGAGAAAGAAAGAGGTTGAGAACTCGGTAGAAAGGAGCAATGCCAAAGTCCATAGAGAGAACGCCTTCCAATTTCCGTTTTCCTCGGCATTTCTTTGAGGCAAATTCTCCAACTCGTCGTTTACACGCACGCAATTCACCCCAGGGATATCACCGTCTTGTGCTTTTACGACTGCATATAGTGTTTCTTGATATTTAAGGGGGGTTACGAGGGGGCAGTATTGACTCCCAACTGGTTTTCCTGGACTCGACTGAACTCGATAGCTTCTCAGACTTACGGTGACACTGTTGAACTGGTACATCGGAAATGCAATATTGCAATCCATTTTATGGATTTGCAGATGCTCCCTGCAATTACTTCGCAATTCTGAAAGCGGGTGGGAACGATTTGTGATGGTCTTTGTACGTTGTCAAAGGGAATATTATTGGACGGTGGTAGGGGTAGCTAGAGAGAATAGATAAAGAGATGGTGATCCGAGGGGTTTCGCGGAGTGTAGGGGAATGGAAAGACCGCGTCTCTTTATAAACTCAAGAGCTGGTCCTGGCAAATTAATATTAAACTAAGTGGAATGAACAGGTAAAGAGTGAAGAGATGGAAATGTTGAGGCTATTGGGGGGGCGTTCCGGTCACAAGTGGATGGAATGGAGGAAACCGGAGAGGAGGTGCAGGTAGATGAGCTTTTGACGAGAATATGGGAAATGTTACTCGAGTCGAGAGATGTTGGTGGTACTATAGGGTATGGTCGATAATGGTACGTCTGGCCCTTGGGCGCACAATCACCTAATTAATTCAAAACATTGTAGTTTCCCGGGGAACAGCAATGGAGCTGTGGTTAACTCGAGAGTTTGCATATATGGTAATGTTACGTCCTTTGACAATATTCCTATCTTTATATTCACCACGGAATCGTGCAAATTTTCATTTTTATTTTCAGGCCTCAGCGAGCGATTTTTATGGGGTTTAAATCCCAACCCTGTATTGCTAAATCTCATCATTGAAAAAGGAAATATCAAATTGTTATTCTGCTTCAGGCATCTGGTAAACAATAAAATACCTGGATTTTCAGAGTTGTCGATTTGGAAAAATTGTGAAAAATGAGATGAACTCAATTTGCTCCTGGGAAATGCATTTCACTGGGTTATGTGAAAATTTTTTGTTATAGGATATTAACTGTCGTTGTGGGAACATCCGGATTTGTGGCTGAAGGGCTTACGTCGGGGAGATGTTGGGCATTGGGGTTGAAGATTTAATGGGTGATGGGTTGATGGAGATGGTGAGCTCACCACGGAAACGTCTTGGGCTTTCGGATTTTGCGTAAATGCCAGAGGAAGGGGTTGAGATAATGGATCCTACTGTTATATCTAGTGACGATGGATGTTTGGAGAGCAAATTTGATCGGCAAGTAATTGAACATTGGATCATTAAGTCGAAATCGTTGCTGCAGGGTAAAAAATTTCCACCGGACAATATCTGAATTTAAAAAATTTTTCGTTGAGTAACAGCAATTATTTTTAAATTGGCAAATTAAAAACAAACAGTGGGATGATCTCCAGAAATTGTTTGAAAATTTGAAAAAAATATTCCGATTACAATTTTTTTTTTACCCGAGTCCCTGGGGAGACGAAATTTAATAATAAAGGGTATTCATCAAGAGACACTCTAGGATCTGAGACATTGATCATTATTCACACCGCGCAATTTCATCATTGAGTTTATTATGATTATACAACACCCTGAGCAAGGAGGATGTATGGGATAGTGGTGGTAGGATCCCGATCCAATCATTCTCGTATTACCGGCCGGTAATTTGTTTAGTGCAAGAGCGCCAGGGGTGTTTCCTTTCAGTTGGGTAAGGGACGGGGAAAACGAGGGAATAACATCGGAGAATACAATGCCTCTTATTCATTTGAAGACAAACAGCTGTTTGCTCAACGGATTTTCTATCGGAAATTGAACAGCCTGACGCCAGACACCTGCAGAGAGACAATTAATATTGCACTGGTGTATACCCTGGTTCATTTTGCAAGTAAAATTCTCTAAGTGAAGATTGTGCGGAAATTGCCTCAATACGGATGAATAGGACCGATGGAAGATTGTCAATAGCAGATTCACGTGATTCTATTGAATTCAAGCGGTGAACGTTTCAGGAGAATTGACTACTAATTGTGCAGGCGTACGTCAATGATTACCATGAACAAACGTTTTTTATCGACGGGTGTTGAGGATTCTTCAATAATATTTGTTGAGACTTAGAATTTATTTTCAGCTGGGTACGGTATTATTTTCCATTCTCTATTGCTGATTTTTTTATGTTCCAGGTGATGTTTTTTGAGGACTTGACTCACGATTTTGTTCACTCCAAGTGCCAACCAAATTCAAATAGACTGAGAAAGTTTTAAATGAAGTTTTAAAGTCGCATGTCGAGACTTGCGAAAGTCTTACTGTAACAATTTTTAAATGATCTAACTTAAAGAAGTTTTAAATCGGAACTTACGGACTTACAGAAGTCTCAGCTCAGAGTATTGCCTGAAAGTGAAATAATAAGTCTGAAAATGACGTAAAATTTCATTGGATGTGGGATTAATGGGATTCGAAATAGCCTTGTTTTAAATCTTGTTCGTAATCGTCAACAATGGCTGACTCAGCAGATGTGCATAGAGGTATCCCGAGGAATGTTCTCCATCGAAAATTCAGGGAATTGTTGATGTCGACTTCTGGGGTCTCTGTGAGCGAATACATTCGGCAGAACCTCATTAAACTCGGTTGTGGCCGGACGAATGCTCATCCGGACATGTTCCACGGTGTTCCGGATATCATTCGACATTGGAGTACAGTTGAGCAGTCGCGGTAGCACCGATTCCAAATGGAATGAGTAACTTAACGTATTTCGTGGAAGTACGTGACGACACAGTGAGGATGTAAGGCAGGGGATGAAAATTCAAAGCGTGACATTGCCAATGCCAAGTCGATGGCTTCCTGCAACATCAGTTCGTTATGAACTTTGTGGGACTTTGTATTCAGCCGTGGGAGATGGAGAGGAATTTTAATTTGCGAACAGAGGAATTCCGCCAAGTCGGCGAATTTATAATCCACCAGGTCACAGCCACCGCTACAGTGCACGGCCATGTAGAGAATGATGAAGAGGGACAGGGGCAAATGGACGATAACATAAGTAAAAAGGCTAGGTCAGTGATAATTTCATTCTGGTGTATACATTGCGTGAGGGTGGACTAGGTTTATCTCCGGGGTTGAAAAACTATCCGAGTCACTGCCCCTTTCAGTACTACATCTGGTAATTCCAGGGCTCTTTGAAGAATTTAGGATGAAAGGGGGTGGGAGATAACTCTGATGATTTTCTTATTCCCTTTGTTCCTCATTCTTTAGGATTTTTCATGGGTTTTATTCCCGTTCCCGGGATGAAAGGAAATTAGCTGTTTACGCATAGACTTGGGATTTCATCTCTCGTTGATTATTTTTTCCAAAGTGATGATTATCTGCATTGGAAAAAATTCGCTATTTCCAAGATCGTCGGAGATTATTTTAGAATATCGGGTGTAAAATTAAAATGATGGGGAGAATCGTCGGCTGTGGACATGTGTTGGATTAAGATTCACGCGAATGAACATTTTCACCATATTCGTTGTTGGGTGGTGATAATTATTATTCAACGCACGATTCCCTTCATGGAAACTATTCCACCCGGTGTCTACGCTAGTTTTAGGGTCTAAAAATCTCGGTCAACGCAAGTTACCCAACGAACAGATTAAAGCATTAAGCTTTGCCCGGGCACGATATCGGTAAAATGCAACTTTGGGGGGAAAGGAGGTAGAGTGGAGTGGGAATTTAATCCCATCGTGTGTCGCGTTTCCTAATTATCTGACAAACTTTGCCAAGGCTGGAACGAATCAAATGATGGCCGTTTCTGTTTGCATATTCTGCCGCCAATTTCCTGCTGCTGCCGTGAGACCGTAAGCTGAAAAATAGAAAAAAAAAAACCCGAGGCAGAGGCAAGTGAATGGATGTGAAATGAAAGAGCTGAAAAACTTCTCGAGAGAGTGCCCTCTTTTTTTCAATCCCTCGCAAATATTTTGTGAAAAAACGTAACGAAGCGCGTGGTAGTCGGAGCTGGAATGTCGAACAAAGTTGACGATTATGCATTTTGCGGAAACATCGTCCGGCATTTCCGGTATTTTTCTTGATTAGAAAAACAGTTTTCCCTCGAATTGAATTTTGCCAGTTATGCAAGTGACATATTTCTATCCTGTCATGCCCGGAGAATTTAAAAACCCGGTGCACCAATTAATTTGAAAAAATAAAGTAGAGAACCGACGGTACGTAAAACAAAAATTTTGACAGTGGTATCCAAGACCAGTTGGCCAGTTCTGTCCAACTGATCCCTGCTACTCTTGTACTTGCTGAGAATATAGGATGGAGGTGGGAGTGCCACGTCCGGACGTAAATTTTTACGGTTGTCCAGGCATCGTGAAATTATTTACGATCCACGGTATACCAACTGTGCGAAAACTACCGGGCAATTCGCGAATGAAAGAGAAATCATTGGTACCAGGATGCGCCCGTAAGATGCACTCTGCTGTGAGCATTATTGTTCTGGTAACTATTATTGACTTCCATTGATTAGTCGAGTTCACTTCAACGATGTCAATCAGTCGTGAGTGGAGTTTATCTACCAGAGGTTGAGTTGAGTATAACACACCTCCCATGTTCCCAACACTCCATCCAGAAACGTTTACCTTGAGCTTCTAGGAATTCCACTCCCTGGAGATACAAATTCATTCAACATGACGAACATCAAAGTTTATTAATCCCAAAGTTGATCTAAGAAGTGATCAGAAAAGTTGTTCTATTGATTTCCCAACATTTCAACCATCTCGTTGATAACATCTTGTGATTGCGTAACTCGACTAAAACAAAGCCTTCATTATTGATATTGATGAAAGCGCATACCTTAATTAACTCTAATGAAGTGCTTCATAGAGTACACTACAAAGTGTTAGTTGCTCAAAAGCAGTAGCGATGAGCTCCCTGCATAATTATAATATCGTAAGTATGTTACAGAGAATCTAATCTGAATCTTCTCTCGGTATACAACGTGCCTGCTTTCCTCAGTACTCTTCAACAGTAAATACGCAATTTCATCGACGGATATCATCTCGTTTGAGTGAAAGAAAAAATGGAATTTTTTAAAATGCGACCTTTCACCGACAACCTGAGACCCTCATTTTGAATCTTTGATGAGAGGGAGTAATTATTGTGTGGATTTGTTTAATTAAGGAGATAATAAATAAATAATAAATTCCTCAAAGACAGGGAAAACAGCGAAATAATAAAAAGTCCCTTTTCAGAAGACTCCAAGGAACATGATCTAAGATCTTCGAACAGGGGAATCAATTTTTTTTTTCTATTTCTACATTTTTCTAAAATATTTCATGCATCACCGTGACGCAATAGCCTTGCCATTTTTATTTTTATTATGCTACAGGTATTTCGAGGATCTACTTTACGGTCACTTGTCACCTGAAATGTTATCCTTTTCCCCTCGAGCTCGTACAATAGTTTCTCCGCTTAAATGGAAGCTCGGGGGAAAACTGGCGAGTCGGAAACGTCACAGAGGACCAAAAGAGGGGACGAGAGCAAAGGGTGTTTCAGTTACATCGCCTTTCATTGTTAGCATCGCTCGAGTTTTCCTACATATACTCACCCTCTGCCACCCACCAACCCACTTCGCTGTTCGTTTGAAATCCCGCTGTTAAAACTTCAACCCTCTCGCTCTAACCAGCTCTCTTGTAACTGTGAGTCAAGTGTCTTTGCCATTTCCGCTTTCCACATAACTTTGTACGCGTAACTAGAGTTACGAGGCAAAATTCAAAATTTATTAACGAATTTCTCATACACACGTTTGAGTTACTATGGGAGCACTGCGGGTATGTATGCTTTATAAATATTATTTGTGCGAGTTTCGGTTATTCAATTTGAGCTTGATTCAATTATGTAGGGGAGGAACATCGTTAGGTTGGATTGCGACCCGGCAAACCTTTGGGAAAAAAACAATCATAAAAATTCTGCACGCATGTGCGAAAGGATGTTATCAGGACTACTGTACCAAAATCAGCGAATTTTTTCCGAAATTCAATTCAAATTCCTCACGATAAATATATTTACGACGAAAAATGCAATATGTCACAGATAATTACTACTACATATATTTATTTCATGAAGGCCATGCGTTTTTGGTGAACACCTTATTTTTTTCATCATTCCTACATTTTTTTTTTGAATACCAATTTTTTTTTCTCATTACGTGAAATGAATTGCTGTTGATTATAGGAATCCCATTAATCGGACGTGTAAAATTGTCAATTTTCATTCGATATAAATGAATTCTGGAGAGTTTCAATTATCCAACAAATTGTTCATTTGGAAAGCAATTTTCTGGATTTTATTTCGCAACAATTTGCAGACGTCAGAGAGGGACTATCTGCGGCTTGTGGTCCTCGTTGCACAATGAAACATTAAAAAGAGAGGGAAGTAGAATGAAGATCTTGTGGTAGCTAGGAACGTCCTTGATATATACATGGCTCAGAGAGAGACGTGACGTATGCTCCATGTCCATCCACAAACGA
This sequence comes from Fopius arisanus, assembly GCF_000806365.1. Classification (NCBI taxonomy): domain Eukaryota; kingdom Metazoa; phylum Arthropoda; class Insecta; order Hymenoptera; family Braconidae; genus Fopius; species Fopius arisanus. Next base: position 354,468 of record NW_011887826.1, read on the forward strand.
CCAAGAATGAATCGTCCATTCGCGATGTCTGAACTTATCCTTAATCCCCACAGAGGCAAACAAATTATTCGCCTCTCTTTTCACATGAGATATTCCAGCCCCTCCTGAAAGCCCTAATATAAAGGATGTTAAAGAATTCGGCGTTGCAAACTCTTAAAAAAAATCATGACGATAAGCCTTTTTATGTCTGACAAAAATAATTGCAGAGAGACAGACGACAATGTTAATTACTGCTGCATCAATTAAAATAAAAATATGTCTATATTAGTCTGTCCTCCCCTATACGAATTGAAACTGCAGAACAAATAATCCTTATCAGGAATAAACCCGATGTTTGGGTGCAGAATAAAAATGATAAAGCCGTTGATTGGGTATAATTAATGGCTACTTTAAACCGAATTCGGTTCGACGATTGCTGTGGTTAATATTAAATCAATATATTCTGTGAGAATAGTGTGGCATCAGTAAGCACTGACTAATTCAATGAAAATATGACATTGGTTTATCTATTTTCACCATTAATGAAACAGTTATTTGCCAGTAATGCTTTGTCAATTATCTACTCTTTGTGGAAGAACATCAAACACTTGATTTTCATTTACCATGGCATGGAGATTCAAATGGAACATCACCGAGTGAAATCAAATACCATAAATTTAATTACCAAAAGAATCGCAGAGGGAGGGAATTTAAATCCCCAGAGTGGAATTTCACGGGCTAAAATGAAACTACAGTAATGCTGTAGATAAAAAGAATAAACGGACAACGGTATTGGCGGGCGTTTGAAATCGACGACCAGAGAGGCTGAATCCAGAATCGATTAATGGCGAGAACTCGAGGGTGCAATCTGGAACGTGCGGCCTGGACAATAGCACTTACGGATAAGTAAAAGGGATGATCGGATTCTCCTCTTTCTCCTCGTCTATTTTATTTTTTTTTTTTTCGTTAATTTCGCACTCTCCTGTCCCCTTTTCTCTTATCATTTCACCGGGGATCCGGATATCGAGCAAAATCAAGATCCACCTGGAGTCATTCACAGGACGCTGTTTCTATTGCCAAAGCCATCGAAAATTTTGTGCAAAGAGAACGCCAGATACTTGAATCACAAGCCCGAAGGGCGCAAGATTCAATGCACTCCCGGGTAGCTTTTAAAGAGACCAGACGATATTTGGGGTGATAAAAGGATTTTAGGAGAGTACATTGAAGAGATTAAACCAGAGAATCAGGAAATTAGAGTAGATGGGTTTGAGACAGCACCAGTAATTATTTTGACAGTCTCTGCAATACGATCACTCGAATTAAAAAATCATAATTTATTTGAATTTCACGTCGTCATCTAGAATGGAATTAAAACTCATACCATTAAGAACTCTGATGTAATTGTTCCTGGAAATTAAAAAAATTCCACGAGTCATGAAGCTAGTTTAGTTTCATCACCGAAACTGCTGAGGATAAGGTGCCCTGGGAATAATTTTAGGGGATTCTCTTACACTTACCATTTACCCTGGAAATATCGTACATGAGGACCCTTCCCCTCACCTCCTGAATTATCCCAAATGAGTCATACTCGCAAGTACCAAGCGTGAATACGTGCTGCTGATACAGATGCGTCAGAAAAAGTCAATGACGCAAGGTCTGAGGAAAATTATAAATTCAGTTAGCCGATGTGAATAATCAACGGAAAAAAAAAAACGATGAGTGCTGCGCAGAATCCGAGATACACTTCACAAGTTCTCGGAGTAATTCACATTTCACATGGAAATCCAGGAATTTTTCAATTACGATGGATTGTAAAATGAATTCGGTAGGATTCGTACAAAATATGAGAAAATGTATCAGAACGCTTTCTCATAAAAAATAAGAGAACGCCATCAATTAAATGGGTTATCTGATACGATATGATAGTGAACATTAACAAATGTAAATTACCAGGATTAATTTCGTGAGTTTCATTCTTCAAACGCGCATGAGTAGAAATACTCGTGCTCGAAAACCCTTGAGAGGATTATTTAACGTATTATGATAAGCTATTTATGAAAGCATGAGGGCGAGCTCAGTGGAAACTATTCAATGAATTCTCATTATGCAACAAATTATGACAAAGGATACTGCGATATTAAGTATAATTACATATTTCCATGTGAATAATATTTGTCTTGTCATCTCATTATATGTTTTTTCGCATTTCTCTTCCTCACATTTGCCTGCATCTTGTCTCTCTATCACTTTTATCTCACGGAAAAACTGGGGAGTAAAACCGTGGACTCGTCTGGTGCACTACATGCTGAGAATGAAAACGTGTTCCTTCGAGTTCACCTGGGCGACGTGTTGGGAAAGCCGAAAGATTTATTCCCAACGTGTGAATGCGATACGATTTTTTATTATTTCACATTTCTTTTTGCCACGAATTGACTCGCGAGAGTTTTGATGGTGAGAATTTCCATACTTTTCATGCCCTCTGGGGGCTGAACTGGGCGGGCACGAGGTGACATGGAAAAAGGAAAAAAAAATCTCCATGTTGTGGGTAAGAAAAATTGAGAGGCATTAACGCCTGAGGTATTTCTCCGGCGAAAAAAATGAGATGACAGAAGAGATGATATTATTCCAACGCATAATGTATGATATCCCGTTAATTGTACAGTAGTTACCCGATTGATTATTATTCAATAATTTTTTTTCTTTGATTTAATTTTTAAATAGCTCCAGGCAATAGCCTACCGTCTCGACGACAATGTACATCAGCTCCATTAAATTGCAATTGCGTAGAAGATTTTCTAAATTCCGATAAAAAGAGAGAATTAATAAAATTTTGAACGAGAATTGAAAGATTTCAATGGAACCCAGAGAAAGATATTTTTTCATCGTATCAGATAATTTTTCATGTGTTCTCGAATTCAATAAAAATTCGATTTATACTGAATAAAATATGAGTTTTTTTTTATATTTTTAAGATTCCTCGTCGCATCCCAGCACAAAGACGTTTATAAAAAATTTGTATCCGCGTACATTGTACGACATGAATTATGGGTACGTATATTTTGCAATGACACGGCAATTTCCCAATAATTACGGCTATTATCCCGTCGAGTAGTAATCGAGAATTTTTCAGTTTTTCCAAATTCCCTTTTTCACCTATTTTACTCCATCAAAAGCGATTCACGCTCGATTACCCCCGCAGTCCTCCAATAGTATAACGATAACGACCAATTTAAAACTGATGGAGCGTTAATAAAGTTAACTCTGAAAAAATCAATGAAAGTGTTATAAACAGCTGCTGTCGTTATGGATGACATGAGGGGATCCATTATCCCAAGTACATGTGAAACGTACTTACAGGATTGATATTTTCCCCTAAAATCTGAAGTGCATCGATAAATTCGAATCATCGAGAGGGCAATAACACTTCACATGGTATTTCTTAAAAACCCTGTTGTTTTCAGTTTCCGTCGACAAAATTTCCCCAGTAACATGAAGAAATGGATCTCTGACCACATTTTTCCTGCTAACAACGACAGCCAGATAAATCTTATCGGCAACAAGACTAGCGCAATAGCATTTAAGTGACAGTGCAGATATTATCTTCTAGCACTGCTATTAAGGCAGACGGTTGGATGCACGATAGATTCGAATTCATAAGCAGTTACGTAATTCACATTTTCAACAGCACACGAGATGTCTGTAAATTACGGAGTTCCTCGACAGACTATAAGTAAGAGTCGCTGCATCCCCGGAAACATCAAAAGGCTGTCACCTTCAATATTGACAAGGCCTCCGATAATTACTTGGAGACCATTAAAAACATCAGAAGTAAGCGATTAACTGGTTTACATATCCCCGACAAATGCATTAAATCTGTAATTTTTTTCGCGTAAATTCAGAGGTGAACGTGTGACTATTGCACACCCCGATCGATTAGAAAATGGAATTGGTGGCACCAGACTGGCTGAACGCTGAATTTATTCAGCGAGTTTTGAAGAATTCGGAGAACGATGATAGCATTGAAATAACCGAGATGACAACCAAGCCCGCGACTAACAAAGGTGACAATTATACGAGCGACATGCATCGTTCTACAGTTGAGTTCACACGCGATGAGGGCGGCAGAAAGGTCACAGAAAAACGTTCGATAATAGTGAAGGTGGCACCTACGACAGAGGGACAGCAAAAGGACTTGGTTAGTTCGTTCACTCTGATTATTCTACATTTAATTATACATCTCGAGCATTTCATCTATTTACGGCGATTACCTCAGAGGCGTTGTCACGAGCTGACAATTTAAAAAATTCTGGATTTTTCCCTTGAAAATAGGTCGAACAGGCTGATCTCTTCGGGGTTGAAATCCAGATGATGACGACAACACTTCACGAGATGCAGGTCCTCCTGCCGGAGACTAAGATAAGTGGAAAATGTCTCTATACACAGAGTAAAAATCCTCCACTCTTAGTCATCGAGGATCTTGCGCCTCTGGGATTCCGTATGGCCGATCGAGAAGCCGGTTTAGATCTCGACCATTGTATCCTGGCTGTGAGAGGATTAGCTAAATTCCACGCTAGCTCCATTGCAGTCTATGAAAAGGTCAGTAACAGGCAGATGGATAAAACTGTATCAATAAGAAATGAGCAGCTTGATGAGTGCTGAAGATGAATTTTTTTTTAATCTAGTCACCAGAATGTAAGACCCGTTATAACAGAGGCATCTTCAACACTGACAATCCACCGGAAATGAGAACGTTCTTCACGAACGGTATGAAGAGTCTCGGTAGAGCTGTGGAACACTGGCCGAAGCTTGGTACATTATACGCCGATAAGATTGCCAAAGTGGCAGATGTCGTATATGAGAGAGCATCGAACTGTCGAATCCCCAATGAATCTGACTTCAACGTGATAAATCACGGCGATTTCTGGGTCAACAACATGCTCTTTGCCTACGACGACAATGGCAAAGTCACGAGGCACATTTTCGTAAGTGGTCGGAGTACATGATTTCCTCCAGTAAGATCATCCAAGATGCCATTAGATTCCATTACAATTGACATAACTCAGACATATTCATTATCCATTCGAGAAATTCATAAGCAAGACGGGAAAAAGCTCGAGTGCTACGCACGTGATCTTTCCAAGAGAGGATTGAAAAGAACGAAGAAAGGAGGTTGGTAAAGTCATGCTACGTGAATAATTCAATGAACTCGTCTCGACTTCGATTCTGCCAACTGTGTACTGTACTTTAGAAGGGCTGTTGAAACGAACATTTCGTTTTCGTGCACCGCCATTTCTTGACTCGATAGTACCACCTTACCTGTTTCCAGTATTTGCTGCATCAAAGTCAGCACTCTCGACTTTTACGACATTCTAAATACGAGTATTCAAGTTAGCCATCACTAACTCGTGCTGTTCACTTATTCCCCGAGTAGATTCATCATTGATTCAATAACACTTTCATAATGCAGGAGATCTTCTCACATCTTCCAACTTCGCGCCCACTATCGAACGTCAATATTTAAATCGATAACCTAATAGCAATCGATTCGCTTCCACAGATTCGATTTGGATTAAAAGTTTTCATTGATAATCGATTATTAATGTGCTATCTCATCTACAAGGGTAATCAATCAATTATGAATGTCAATCAATTAATGAGAATAATCGGAAGACTTGTAATTTGATTTTAGGTGGATTTTCAACTTTGCGTTTACGGTTCACCGGCAATTGATCTCAATTATTTTCTCAATACAAGCCCATCGGAGACTGTGCTCTTAAGTCACCGGGATCATCTCATAGACGAATACCTCAAAGTCTTAACTGCGACAATGCGGAGGATCGGTTGTAAAGTCGAGCCACCAAGCTTGGATGAACTGAAGGAAGCCGTATATAGGATGGAGGTGTACGGTATGCTCGCTGCTTGCACCATCCTGCCGATAGTTCTCGTCGATAAGAAGGAAGCTCAGAACCTCGATGAGATCATGGGACAGGATGAGGCGTCGTTCAATAACAAAGCGTACGAGAATCCCAAGTATAAGGAGACCATGAGCAGGAGATTGCCAAAGTGGGAAGCCATGGGCCTCCTCGACTGATCTCATTCCTATGATTATCGATTATTGCCAATATGAGTTAAGATCCCGAAAAAAAAAATTGTAATCGGAATATTTTTTTCAAATTTTCAAACAATTTCTAGAAAATTTTTCAGAAATTTTTCGAAAATTTTTCTAAACATTTGCCAAAAACACAATTATTTTGCTACCTTTTTTTTTGAAAAAAAAAAATTTGTGAAAAGTTTTCCAGAATTTTTTTGAAAATTTGGAAAAAATATTCCGATTACAATTTTTATTACCCGGGATATTACGGAAGTAATTATTGATTGCACGATATTTTTCATTATCAGCAAATATTCTGCGGTGTCATTGCCGTGAACACTGATTTTCATCGTGATGTAATATTATCACTTATTTCAAGCTGAAAAACTCCCTGAGATAAAATTACTAACGAAAAATGCCTAATCTCGATATCTCACCGTTATCGACAGATAAAACTGAGAATGCTTCACCATTGTTTGACGAGATTCGAAATTGATAAAAGCTTGCTTTCTCCATTAGTTGAACTCATCACTTTCCGATCTAGATCGCGATATCGTAAATATGAAAGAATTTTCTTTCAGTAATTACGCGGTGAATTTTTGCCTCACGACCATTCATCACGAATTTCGAATGGATTAAAAATCGATACGACTATGTTCGCGGTAACTTATCAAATAGTAAAAAAAAATGAATGATTCTGCACAAGACCTGTATAGCACCCAATATTTATCTCGAATATTGGATATGCAGGCAAGCAAACGCGGGCAAAACATGAGTTGATAGCTTTGGGTCACAAACGTCCACCGTTTTCCAATATTAATATTCAAACAGAAAAAATAGTAAATATTGTAATACTTCGCCAATTAATCGAAGAGAATATTCTCGCCACCATTTCATTATCATTTTCTGAATAAAACTGGATTAATGTCGTGTTGACAAAAAACTGATGTCTCAACAAGTCGAAGATGAAGACAGATCTCCTGAAGGGGATGCACGAGTCGAGATCTCGCACTGCAATCCCATAGACTGCTCTCGAGAAGTCTTACTTGGTGATTATAGAGGATCTGCAGTTCCGTCTTACAATGGGAAATCACCTGAACGGCTTAGACTTATCACATTCCTTACTGGCCATTCGTAGCCTCGCGAGATTACACGCAAGCTTCATGGCACTTTCTGTGGGAGTAAACCGCTTAGGAGAGTTTCAGATACTGCGAAAGCTATTTCACCTTCTTCATCGGCAGATTCTTCATTCAGCGATTGAATTCATGATTTAAGCGTTTCAACATCAATGAGTCGAAATCCAAAAAAAATTCTCATTATTTTCGTACGTGTTAATTGGAGATTTTTCTTCATTCATTATTAGTATTCGATTGCACTTGTCAGTTTGCTAGGACTTTTTCAATATTATGCATGTTACGGCATCTGTAGTTTTCCTTAACAATTCCGCGTACATTTCAGAACCGTACAATTACGCACCGACATGACAGCACTACCACATTATGTCATGCTATTAACGTCACATCTTTGCATACGTCAGTAGGTCGTTCGACCTCAGTGTAAATATTATAATCATTCTCTCGTTCTTTATTATTATGGAATTCAAGCGTTTTTAGACTGAATAAATATGTTACAAATGCGTGATTGATTCTGTGGAATAATTACCGATTTTCTTACAGTATTATATAGCGTGGAGAATTTTTCTGTGCGTTTATTCGCAGGATGAAATTAAGTGGGAGAAAATGAGTCAGGATTTAATCATATAGTGGACCGTGAATAACTCAAATTGAATGGGAAGAAAACCCAATTCGCAAGTGAATGCTTTCGCGAACATGAAAAAACATTTCTACTCTGGGAAATCAATGGTACATATGTGAAAAGCTACGGTTTTCTGGTTCAATATTAATTTATGTGCTTCCTTTGAAATTTCGTTCGTATGCAGAGAATAGCATTAACTTGCACTATGGCTTACCAAAAAATTCTAACAATTTTTGCTGTGTGGTTGACCTACTCCTGATTGTATTAATGAATGCGACTTTTAGCCATTACTTTTCAAAGAATATTATTCGGTACTTCAATAGACAACGAAGAAACTGAGCCGTAAAATACTTTGACATTCCCACCGCGAAGGCTTTAATAATGTGGACATAACCGCGCACCCAAATGTTGCACAAACATGGTTAATTTTAGATAAAGTCTACACCGAAGGTTCTGGTGAAATAATTTAGCCATCCGCCATAACTGGTTCCGTTGTAACTTTTTCATTGTGAGATTTGAATAACATGAGAATAAAAATATGTTAATGAAAAATGTGAATAATAGCAAATCCTGAAGATTAAAAAATTCTCCTTTATCCCGACTAATCCAGACCCGGGATTATTCCCAACACATAATTTTTCTATTTTTCCCCCGACGCAAGTCTCTCATTGGTTCGGCCATACGACCATGAAAGATTTTGCATTAACAACCGTAAATTAATTAAAAAAAGGCTTTCGTGTTGCCGTGTACAACCACACATAATCCACCTTTCACTGAAGGTACATGCCTATAGAATTAATCGTCAATTCCATGCAAATTCTGGACAGCTGTAATAATATTTGCGAAGCATGATTGCATACTGGAAGTAAAGCTATACATTCTGCATTGTCATACCACAGAGTGTACGTCCCCGATTGTTTCCGTGGAATATTGAATACATTCGCACACAAGGTCAAACGCCATTATCGGCTGGATAAACATGATCATAAGAAATATGGAAGTTTATCTTATCTTATTCATACCACATCTCTATTGATGTTTCATTAATTCCACTAGGATTTTGCTGAATTGTGCAATCCAGAGTAATTATTATCGTGCCCCCATTTAGCACGAGTTACTGAGATCTGTCACTCAATCTGCGCTTGACGTTCGAGAGCGGCGGTCATAAAATGTCAAAGCTGCGGATTGATGCTGGCCTTATTGAAAAAATTGTTCGAGAATTTAAACAGGTTGACACTATCCGCGTAATCGATGTGAATTTAAAGGGAATCGGTGCAAAAGGCGACAATTACACGAGTGAAGTCAGTCGGCTATTGGTCAAGTATGGAGTTGGAAAAAATGGCAATGAAGTTGAAGAGGAATTATCACTCTTCGTGAAGCACATGCACACTTTTGAAAATGAACAGATGAGCCAATGGGTAATCTATCAAAGGGAGTGATGAAGGCAGTTGTGATGTTTAATTCCGTAAAGTTTTATTAATTCGTTATTATTGATAGATTCATGCTGTGTACCTCAACGAGATGGACATCCTGGCAGGTCCACTTAGGAGAATGCAAAACGTCATGAACACACCCCGAATAGCGAAACTGTTATACAGTCATGCGGAAAAACCATATTTCGCTATTATGGAGGACTTGGGCGTTCTCGGTTTTTCAATAGCGAACCGAGCGACCGGATTGGATTTACAACATGCATCGATAGCGATTCGTAGTCTTGCGCAATTTCACGCAGCCTCTGTGGTAATCACTGAAAAGGTAAGAATCATTGTGAACTGCAATATATTTTTTAATGGTATTCACTGATTGACATAATTTTAGAATCCTGAATACAAGCTGCAATTTAGAAATAATCTCTTTAGCAGTGAAGAGGATAGTTCCGCCGATTTTCTCGTTAACGCTTTGACGTCACTTGCCATTACGATTGCAGAGTGGAAGGAGCTCGACGCAAAGTACGTCTGATGAAGATTTATATTTCAATTCACAGCTACACTGATCAGAACTAGTATTTACGTGAATATTTTCAGATACGCGAGAAAATTGAAGAACCTCACGAAAGTCGTATTCGAGAAAACACGAAAGGCATTTAGTTCATGGGAAAATGAATTCGCTGTTCTCACTCATGGGGATTGTAGTCAATTGAATATCATGTTTGCATACGATGCAGCAGGCAATCCTAATAAAGTTGCATTGGTAAGCGCGAATGGATATTCGATATGCGAAGAATTTTCGAGAAAGCAGAAGTATTTTTCAAATTACCCTCAATTGATCCCAATATTCCGATAACTAGGTGGACTTCCAGTACGCATGTTACAATTCTCCAGTAGTCGATCTGCGTTACTTCATATCAACGAGTACCACAGAAGCTGTCCAAGACCTCCAGTTCTCCCTCTTAGAAGAATATCACTCGGAATTATCGAAAACGATGAAGCATCTGAATTGTACAGCTGATCCTCCGTCATTGGAGGCACTTCGCAAGATGTACGATGACAGGATATTCGTCAGTGCAATATCCACCTGTCTGGTTGAGCCTATCATGCACGCTTCGTCATGCAATGTCGTCTCTGTGGATACATTGATAAATGATGTTGACGGAATAAAACGACTCTATCAGAGAGATGACTACCGGAAGCGTCTGACGAGTCTTCTGCCGGAATATGACAGACTTGGACTACTTGATCCTTGAGGTGGCATCTGAATAAATCTTATTTCGAGCTATACAGCTTTAAATTCAGTACATTATTGAAACGAATTATACCCATAGTCAAATAAACAATAATCATTTAGAATTGTCTAGGTGAATTGATAGTGCGGAAGCCAATCAATGGCTGCAAAATTCAATACTGAATTTCCCGACCGTTCGTTCCGAATCCGCTGTCACGATTCCAGAATATCCCTCAACATTGATAAAATACAACTACCTTCCCCAAGGCTATCATGAAAATGTGTAATAACAGGATATTCGTTGGTATGACAGTAACATCTCTGATGGAACTAATAATTCACGCTCGACCGTCTCTCGTGATGTCACCGAGTACTCGGATGACTGAAGATATATGAGAACATCAAGGAATGCTCCCGAGATTTGCCGACACACTTTCTCCTCATATTATTTCATATTCCACTCCCAAGAAGCTGAAGAAAAAAAGAGTAATGAGATAAATCTCCCAATTTACGGTTAATTTCGTTCCTAATTCTTCAATCCCTCATCTGCAGCAGCCGCTCACCTCCTCGTCTCGAGATCGAACATAAATTCAAGCTCCTCCACCTCCTCAGACCGATCTCATTTCCAATTCAATCCAGCCCCATTCGTTGTGGACTTGACTCTCAGATGCGCAGATGAATTTCCAATGTGAGCGCGGATGCACTCCTTACCAATAGATCTTTCCGATCCGCAGCAATCTTTTTTCCCTCAACAACCAGAGAATATCAAATATCCTTTTTTTTTTCACAGCCATCAACCTCTGTAAATCCAAAGAGTCCAGGCATCAGTTATCAATTGTCCCGAGGGATTTATCACCCGTGGAATTTATCACCCAGAAATCCAGTCGGCGATTCGTCCCGTGAAAACGAAATAACTGATCACTCGATTCTTATCACACCGGTCAAGAGAATCAATTCACCTCCAGCAGCATCATCTCGACCTTCACCATTTGTCCTCTTATCTGACTTATGGACACAATCTCTGTTTTGCAAATAGTGTCCAGTACCTGCTATCACCGATACGTCCGCCAAAATGAGACGGCCAATTAACTCCGGAGACTAATTAATATCGGCTGAGACGCCCCGTCGAGAATACCATTTCGCCATTCAATTTACCTACGGATTTGTATTTGTTCGTACTCCGCTTGTCCCTCCCACTGCTTGTCCTTGAGTTCGGGTGGTACATACTGAATCCGTCCAGGGAGGAGAGAATGAGATGAACGATCTAATTAATCACTTTGATTTCTATCTCCTATACACCGAGTCAACCCCATTAATTTGATCCCTCACGTTTATAGTCAACTTACCTTGTCATACAATCTCTTCTCAAACTCAATTCCGGGAATAACTTTATCCAAGTTCTGCATTATCAAAGCGCGTAAAGAATTTATTTCATCTATCCATCTCATCGAAAGAGTTATCGCATTTTATGAAAGTAATGCCGCGGGGAAAAAAATTGTAATCGGAATATTTTTTCCAAATAAAAAAAAAATTCTGGAAAACTTTTCAGATAATTTTTTTTATTTTTTTTAATTTTTGAGAAAGGTTTTGAAAAGTTTTTTTGATAATTTGGATGGCGTATTTTTTGAGAATATTGAAAAATTGAAAAAGTAAGAAAACAACAGTATCATTTTAAAAAAATGATATTCGCAGAAATTTCTAGAAAATTATAAAAAACATTTTCCGAAACAAATTTTTGAAAAATTTTTCAAAACATTTTCCAGAAATACAATTGTTTCGTCCCCGATATTTTTTTGTTTCAAAAAAAAATTTCTGGAAAGTTTTCCAGAAAATTTTTGGAAATTTGGAAAAAGTATTCCGATCACAATTTTTTTTTACCCGGGGCGTTAATTAATTGGACACCTCTTGCAGTTTCGTATACGTCCATTGAAAATCTCTCACAAATATTATCGTCACATCATCCAAGGAGGCTATTCAAATTCCCGTAAATTGTTGATACCCTGAATGCACTCCTGTATCCTCCAATATCATCGCCTTGTATAGGTTTGCACATGCTTTGTGATGTATTCTCAAAGGAAATAATTGCGCAGATGATCGATTGGCGGTTAGAGGCCAGAGCCCAGGATATGAGAAACTTGCGCCGTGATCCTCAAAGGCAAAAGCGATATCTATCGATACCCTAATACATGTCGAATAACTCGCCCTCCGCGGCTCAGGCAAATGGGAAAATGCCTTGGGAAATTCTTGTCATAAAAGTATCAACCGCACGTGCGCTCACCAATGCCGCTGCTTATCAGTTACACCATTCTCTATCTGCGATAAAGATACTCATATCCACTAGAAACAATGAGTCATTCACATCGATAAACCATCGCCTCCTCGACCTTTAGTTTTCAAAAGTGCACTATAAAATTTATCTCGAAGTCTGAAAAAAATTGCAACATCAACTGTGAATAGATTTTTTATCAAATTGGCAATCCACTCCAGAAAGTAGAGGACAAGTCCCTGAAAATGAAAACTTTTTTTGTGTGCATGAAATTTTTCTACTTTCATTGCCCCACTAGTTGAAACTCAATGAAAAAAAAAAAATCCGCTAAAATGAATAAAGTTCCCAAACCTTTCAAATACAATCACCGAGCCTGGGCAATCGCTGACCATGCGGCAGCGCAGGGTTTCGTTCGGGCGAATTGAAAAAAAAAATAAATAAAAATTTTCCACACCCGAATCTCTTTCCCGTCTGCTACCTATTTCGCCCTTTCATTTGGAATTTTTTCCACCCGACCTCGTTAGCCGGAAAAACAATCGATTGTTTGGAATATCCCGGTGACTAAAAATTGGCAGAAAAAAAAAAATCCGCGATCCGTGGATCCGTGGAGAGTCCAGCGGAGGTCGAAGCCATGAAGGCGTTGAGAATCCGACAGATGAGAGGACCTGGTGGACAGCTATGTGGGAAGGCAACCAGCTTCTCCGATAAACACCTCCGAGGGTTGCGCAATCACCCGGAGGCATTCATAAACTACTCAGACGCTGTCGCGAACTTTGCGTTAGGTCTGCGGGCGATGTTCTGATAGTGAATAATACGAAACTCACGGGGACCAACATAACGCTGGAAATAATGCACTTCACGTATTCACCTCGGCATACGATAAATTTGCGAATTGTAATGGTTGGAGGAAACTTCCGCTCGGTCCTCCATTCCTCTTCGGCTTTCATGTTGACAATTATTCTAACGTCAAAAACCACGCACACAGTATCAAACTTTTCAAACACGAATATTACGTTTACTTATCCATATGAAGCCACCACTTCCCTGTTATCCCAACCAACTTAAAGTACGCAATTATCGCTCGAAAAATTCCGCGTAGAAAGAGCCCCGGCGCGATTATCTCCTCAAATCCGTGATTGATACGGCTGCATTCCAATAAAATAAAAAATTTTGATAAAGAGTTTCGTGAATTCAGTAGCATCTGCTTTGTTGCTGGCGTGAATGTTGGTGTGAATTTATTTAAAAATCACCACAAGAGTATTCGAAAACCCCGGGTTTTTTGATGTCCGGTGAAAACCCCTGGGGATTTTCTCTTCTCACCTATGGTATCAGCACTCTGTCAATTGGATGACGTGCGCCACATGCCAGATATGTATATCAATACCTGGGTGATCTTTCCTCGTGGAATATCGGCCGATGGATCGATCGCCCTTCGAAGATGAGCAGTGGCATGCATGCTGGATCTCAAAACATGCACAATTGCGGGATGAGGAGCGACTCGAGGAAGCTGTACTATAGAATCATCCTATAACGCACGTCACGACTCGTGTTCAATAGTTACTGGAGCTCGCGGCCGCAATTGGGGTAAGTTCCTGGTAGTGGGTCGGTTAGCCCGCACGTTCCCCGCATAGTTAGACCCCGCGGTGGGGACGAGCAAAGGAGTCGCCCAGGATTAGTAGAAACCGGTGGTTTACTGTTTGCAACTCAATCGCTCAAGGTAATACAACTAATTTTCAACTTCCCTGAAAAATTAGTCTTGAAATTTCACGTAAAAAGCTTAAAAAATTTCCAACTACAAATCATTAGCATTTTTACTCGTTATTCATAAATCAATCGGTTTTTGAAATATCAAATTCTCAATTGATCAATAAATTGGCATTAAAAATTCAGTGATCAGGAAATATTTGAGTTTAATCAATTATTGAGATGAATCATGAAAAACATGATCCCTCGGTTTGACAATTCATTTTTTTCCTGACGCTACAACCAGTACCGGATTGCATTTCAATAGAGCGACTTTAATATTCGACTAATTATTATCTGATACAGGCGTTCACTGTTGCCACTGAACAAAAGCCCATCAGTCTTCCCTCGCAATTCGGTATGAAGCGCAAATACGAACGATGTCCGACTGCATCCAATTATGCGTTCAATTTTCATGGAGCGATATTAAAATAGCTGGAGGCACGTAAACTGAATGACGTGACTATTTACACGTGAAACATTGAATGAAAACATACATTGCTATGATCGAAATAGAGCGTTGCTCAACCAAAAGTACATCCATATGTACACGAATCATGGATTGGTCAAACCAAGAACCATACATCAGTTGGATGATGGTATATATGGTATATATGGAGGATGGTGACATATATAGTGAATAAAGGGCGGTTACGAAAATTCAAATTGGTCGAAACACTAACAGTTTCAGCTAGCGTTTTCCCACCCTTCCAATTCATCCGCCCACTCTCGTGTTGTTTTCCCAGTGCTAAATTAAATATTTATAAACGAGAGGTTGTACCGTGAAATACCAGACCTGATTTCAACTGCTTGCTCAATCTCATTCACCTGCAAACCCTCAATCACACCCTCAAACCGACATCTACTAGTTTCAAGGGAAACGTATAAACTTGCTCTATGGTACAGATGTCCGTAATTCACGTTCAACAGTTACGAACGGTTCAATTCTCTATTGGAAGCCTTCCAAGATGCCTCGAGGATGGATACCGGGATCCATAGACCTAGGGGACGACAGGATGGAGAGAATCAGCGAAGGGCAGGGATGTGAAACTCCACCTGACGTTGGAGAAATTAATTTGGAAAACCGGAGTTTTCTTGCTGCCACGCACCTGCATAATGTCGAGGTGCCGGACCATTTTGATCTTTAAATTTATTTTAGTCCAACATTTCAGTGGTTTTTTGTCTTGCCTTGCAGAATGATGATGTCAGTTTCAGTGACATTTTAATAAAGTCGATGGAGAAAAAAAGGCGGGTGAAAATGAAAGTAGAAAATTCTCAGACGTGACGGGAGACAAGTAGCTCGTGTGAGACTGTTGTTCCTTCTGGTCTCAATTCCGAAATTGTCCAACGCGATTGAATGAGAATTTTTTTTATCACATCTAGTCGAGATTATTTAAATAAAATGACCCAAAATGTTGGCCCTTTTTCAGATATTTCGTCTTTATGAATAATAGAACGGTTTAGAAGAGTGGATCATTTTTTATCACAGGCATCGCAAGGAACCCAAAACGATCATTAAACTGGAAATAATTCCGAATGCACTTTTTTTACGGTTTTTAATAATCTTTGAATTTACCACTGGAACTAGACCAAAACAATTGTTGCTGGTTTATGGTTTTATGCATGAAATTTTTACACTCCAAATAAATAAATGGAAATTCTCCTAAAACCTGGAGTTTCAAGGGAAATTGCTTCAGATACGTTTTCGTGTACCATGTGAATAACCGAGGTTTATACGGGAAGCGAGTTATTTTTTTTTTGTTATTACTATTATTCCAATAAAAATTGAATAACTTGGGATAAATTTTGACTGCAACCAATTGAGTCACTGAAATGTTAAAGTCCCGAGGCCTCACATCGTTAAATGACAAAATATACTCTATGACATTAACAAAATATTTTCCCAAACCGCAGAATGCTTCATCAAACAATAACCAAAGAAATAAAATAAATTCCCAATTCTCCGTAAGAATCGGTATTATTTGAAAACATTTAATGCACTGAAAAATCTGCAGACAAATTGTTTACTCGATGTTTTTAAAATCCACGAGGGTTAACATCTCAACTACAATACGTACATGAGGAGTTTACAGAAAAATCTTCTGAGCATTCTAACTCGTGCGACCTGAATTTCCTACGTGTATATATCTTTCCCTCACGAACGCGAATCTTTCTCCCATGATTTTTCTTCTCTATTTTCCCTCGGTTTTATTCTCGTTTAACCGTCGCTCGACTTTTTACCCACCGGCAGTCACTCCAAAGTCGTTGCTGTCTTGCTGTTATTTTCATTTCCCCATTTTTTCAGCCTTCTTTTATTATTTCTGATTGAATTGTTTGGCATTTCATAGAGACCATCCCCGATGCAGCTACTCAAAGAACCAGCGAGTCCCCTAATATGACATTATTACTTCATGAAAGACGAGCCGCAAACTTCAATAAAACTTCGATCATCTGTGTGGAGTTGAGAGTCTTCAGTGAATACCGGTGCTGTAGGCATCGTGCAGATTGCGTTATGTGCAACATGTAATATGAATGGGGAGAATGAAGGGAAAGAAGTCTCAGTGAATGTGTTTTCACGTCGATGGTACACCCTCTTGGAAGTACTTGAGACCGAGCGTCTCTCCGGTGGTACCATCCATCCCCATGTCTGTGGCTCGATTTATTATTCATTGGTACTGCATATCCGCGGTGGAAGCAGGAGGTCGGGATAAACGCTATTGTTTATGCATTAGCCAGTGGTCTGCTTCGCTCCTTTCCCCGTCTCTTTACGAGGTGGCTGTTGGTTGACTCCTACCGCGGGTCTTCGCCATGAACTTTAACGGATACCAAATCTGCCGTGGGAAAGAGATTTTCGGCAGAAAACCATTCCACGGAAATTCCCAAAGACTTATTATTTTTTTATGGGAATTCTCTCGGGCTTTTGCAACTTCCTCTGGGAATTCACTGATAAAACCGATTTTTCATCAAATATGAGGCGAATTAAAAATTCATTTTTGCTAGGCGAATTTACAGTGAAATTTTTCGCAGTTATTGTCATTTCCAGAATGCATATAAAATTTAAGTTTATTATCCTCGCAATTTTCTTGAGAGTAGCAATACTCTAAGGATATTGAAGAGTAAAATTAAATGGATTAAAGAGGAAAATTTTCCGGAAGTAGAGTTCGTCCCAATAATTCATGCACCCAGCGAATTTCATCTTGCCCCTCTGTATTTTATTGCATGGTTTTTTTTGGCATGCAAACGACAATTCACTGGAGCGAATTCAGAAGGGCCGGATAGCAAAACAGTAATGGTGCCGAGGTGGCGCGTTAATCCGGGGGTGTGTTTCTAATCCAAAAGAAAACGTTGGGTTCTCACCGGCACAACGCTCCGCTGATTGCATCGCCCGGTAATCTTGGTTTTTACACCCAGTGCGATTCCTCTTGAACTGGGGAATTGAGACTTGGTGTGGGTTGTGAGAAAGGGATGGGATTTTCGAGGAGCATTTGGATGCATGAAGTAATGGGAAGGATGCAGGGGCAGTGGTTGACTTATGCAACTCGGTTCAGACTCTGGAGTGGATATCGGGGTCGCACCATTGCGATCTTGCATTATGTACACACCATTGGGTATAATCTCCTGTGGAGGCACAACGTGGGGCCAGACGATGAGAAAAATACAAATGGCGAATATATTGGTACTCTGACTCTTGTGATTTAGGCCTCCGGATTAAAAAAAAATTATAATCGGAATATTTTTTTCCTAATTTTCAAAACATTTCTCGAAAACTTTTCGGAAGATTTTTCTTTTGGAACAAAAAAAAATCGGGGAACAAAACAATTTTATTTTTGGGAAATGTGTTGAAAGTTTTTCAAAACCTTTCCCAAAAATAAAATTGTTATGTTTTCCGATTTTTTTTTTCGTTTCATAAAAGAAAATTCTGAAAAATTTTCCCGAAATTTTTTGAAAAATTGGAGAAAATATTCCAATTAAAATTTTTTTTTGCCCTAATTTTCAGCTCCAACCCTCATGGAGAAATATATAAAAAACATAAATAATATCCACCAATTTCGAATATTTTTCATATTTTCAAATATATTTTATGTATCCATACAGCTTGTACATCACTCCGACCAATCGAGACTTTTTTATTTATTTTTCACATATAATATTTAATCGATACAAAATGAAGTTGTCATCATTCCAAACCGAAGTTCAAGATCTTGTTCTTATGATAACGAAAAAATTGATGGAATATTGCTAATTACAGGCTATTATATTGATTTTAAAATAATCTCTGCTACATCATCCTGATTTGTTTAACACCCAAAGTTTTACGTCTGCATGAAGAACTGATTAATCAAATTCAACTCTAGCTGCATGACAGGACGAGAGAAGAGTTATCGTGCAAATGAGAAAAGTTTGAAGACATTATAATAACAATAAAAAAAAAAAATAATAGGAGGGACGATGAAAGCCGTGGGCAACGGTTTCCTGTATCTCCTCATTTGTCCGACAATTTTTCATGTATCGTCGCTCCCATTCATCCACTTTAATTGCGCTTTCACGAGAATAAAGCCCCAGAAATGTCTGCCAGAGCGGCGCGATGAATTTAACCTAATGAAAATCCTCTCGAAATTTGCACCATGAAAATATTGAAATTATTTTGCATTCCAGACGACGTCCGCTGTCTCTTGAGGAGATGAAATGCAAGCCATTCTACACCTAAACTAAAATACTCATTAAAATTTATTGAACTGAGCAGCTTTGACCCCTCGAAAATATGGAATATGGAATATATTCTTATAGTTTAAAATAAATTATTGCCAATTTTTCTCCCAAACTTAAAAATCATTTCCTCTTCGAGGAAAAACGAGGATTTAGACACGCACTCACTTCTTCATCACCGAATAATCGTAATTAAATTCTGATTCAGTCCTTCACCGTCACCACGTCGCCAGACACTCGTGCATGTAACATCATCAGATTGCGGTGATATTACCATCAGTCCTGCTTTTACCATTTTCAACCCACCCCATCCGCAAATTGTGAAGCATGTATCGTGTCTGAGACACTCTGGAGGTGACGCGTCTACGTCAAGTCTTTACAATTACGCGCACTGAATTCTGCCACATTCATTTTACTCCACACACAGACAGACAGAAAGCTCTCCCTGTCGTCAACACCCCATCAATCCAAATGCTCGGCGTTTAGAGAGAGGTATTATATAAATGTACCACCTCCACTGTCTCATTCATTCTTATTCTCCGAGAGATCCTCGTTCAGCCCCAATTATTCGCTTTTCTCCTGTTCACTCAATGAGATGAGAAAAAAAAATCTCAAAACCACGTTTTCAATAGCTTTTAAATATCAATGAATTCAAATGGCATGGAACTCAATGGGTTTATAATTTTACGACGATTGTGTACCTCGTTAATAGTCATCTCATTACGCTCGCAGTCAAATGAATTCCATAAGCCGATCAGTTCCAAAATGCTCGCTTTCAATGGCGGAATACGCCCTCAATAGTCCATCAATTTATATCCGCTGGACCTCTTTTGTCCGGCTGTACTATCCGGAAATTCTACAGGATCAAATACACTGTTATCCCCCAATTAATATATATATATGTATATATCAAGGGGTTAATAATAGCCGAACTGATATCGCAGATAATGCATTCGAATGAAAACTTAATTTTTCATGTTTTAATCTGAGGAAGAGGAATTTCCATGGATTCCTGATAATTAATTCCGTAGAAAATGCCACTGAATGTCATTCCGGAGGATAAAAAACTTTGATAAAAAAATATTTCGATAGTCCGCGCTTTTTTAAAAATCACACATTGAAATTTCAAGTGCATATCGCAAATAGAATTCCCAAGAATTCTCAAAAATTCCCAAAAATCGCGTTTTTCAAACAGTCAGAGTAGGCGCGAGGTTTAATAAAATGATAGAACTTACCACTCTTGACTGTGGGTAAGGCTGAAGGTTCAGCCCGGAGGATTTGCGTACCTCCGAGTAACGTCAATATCACACCAAGGAACGTGATCCCAGCCATACTCATCTTTATTACCCCTGTGGTCTTTCACTCCATGAGTAACTCCGTCTGTTTGAACAAAAACAAGAGCATTAAACACCAAAGTATTTCAGGTCAAGTCCCCCATCCCCATCCCCGGATTTCTGCGATAAAATATCTTTCATCCTTCCCCCATTTCCTCAATTCGTAGATACCATTTTTCACAGTTTTACTTAAAGATCTAGTGTTTCCGTTATTCTATCGATAGAATCGTGCTTTAAATTACAGAACACTGGGCATTATGTGTTCACGGCAAACATCCCCATGGTGGAGGAAAAACCGGGTCATCCCCTTCTACACGTATTGGAAGCCACATTTCGTGCACTCAATAACCCTCTTTGCTGTCGTGCTGCACTCCAGAGCTCGTGGGAGGGGAAAAAAAAGGGGTAAAAAAAAAAGAAATGGAAGTGAGAGAAGGCGAGAGGAGAGAAATAGTGACAAACTCGACGTGAAAGTGGCGTAAAGACTCGCATGAGCGGATTTTTTCAAAACGAGGGGCTCAGAGGAATGGAAAAACAAAGATTCGAGGTAGAGGGAGGAGAAGTTATTATACATCCGCTTTTCCGCGCCTTCCTGGGTGACGAGGGAGATTCAAAAGGGCTCGGTTGCATGCCCTCAGTTATTTATTCCGAAATGAAAGAGTAAATGTTCTCTTTAGATGTACAAGGTCGACGCTTATCTTGTATCTCCTGAGGATCTCCAGGGTGGATGGGGATTTTTCGAGGAAGCAGAGGGTTCAACCGATTGTGGGGTGGGGAATGCTTCGTCTTGGGTCTTGCGGAAGCTATAGACGTGCACCACTCCCTCGCAACCGCAGGATGAGAGAGGATTTTTGGGAAAAGGGTCTGATAAAATTGGGAGAATAATGCACTGATGTATTCAAGGGTTTGATGTTTCCCCAGAAAAGTGAAAAATGGCGTAAAGCGTCTGGAGAAAAATTCTAGTGCCATCTCTAAACATTTTATTTCCAAAAACCCAAACTTTCGTCGTATTAATGTATTATTTAGTCAGTTCATAAATGCGATAGTCTCGTTTGACTGGACTATTATGAGAAAGAATATTTATCGAGTCTTATTCCACTCCCCATGTATCAATACCTAACGAACTTCACTGAAAGTAAATGAATCGGACTATTCATTGGATTTGCATTAATATTTATAGAATTTTTCACCGAAGTATCGGTAACTTTGAACACTGGGGCAAGAATATTTCCATTGCATTGAGAAGTCTAATGCTCTCAAGACAAGAAATACCATTTCCCTTTTATTTGTTGTTCCATCGTATCTCTAATTGTCGGGAAATATAGTTGCAGAGAGAGCTCTTTGTGAGGAACAACATCTTAATGAAACGATCTTCTTTGTGTCTTCTTACTTTTTCTTTGGCTCGTTCAACTGGAAACAACTTTATCCTCTTAGAAACGTCCAATTCCCTCTCTTGTTTACTCCAGCCGTGAAGGTAGGTGAAGGGGATGGAAGGGGGGTAAGAAGGGCTAACGTAAAAAAAAGGGGGAGATAAAAAAACTATGAAAATAATGAGAGGAAGGAAGGTGAAGAAGAAGTGGAATAAACAGAGGGAGGGAAAAAAGAGAGAGTGAAATGGTCGAGGAGTGGAGAAGTGGACAAGGCAGGGAGCTATCTGGTGCATCACACTCGGTAAATAAAGCCCGCTATCTTGCCTTTGGAACAAGATTTTCAATTGGAGAATGTCCGACAAGCGAAACGATTGTACTTTCAGCGATTTAATTGCGTGGCTCGTTGTTGCGGATCGAGAAAGAAGCTTTATTTTTTTTTACACAACTGTTCTCATCTGAAATGATGATTATGGCTCGATTCCTATGAATTTTCTCGGCGAATTATACATTTTTTTTATAAATAGTTCAGAAGATTCATCATACATCAAATTTCCCAATCGTGAAAATTCCTTCAATGATGCGCTGAATTATTTTCCGACAAAAATTAATTGAAACGCAATTGAATTAAATTGGTAGAATTGTGAAAATAGGTCTGTAAAAATAGCAATTGCATCGCAAAAATAATTGTACTTTCCGGTGCTCTGTGTGTGTTTCGCAATTACGGGAATTTCTATAGGTTCACTCGGATATTTCATGCTGACGAATGACTGATTCAGTACTAATCATATTAAGGGGTAAAATGATATCTGTGGTGGAATCCTGTGATACTCGGCATCCTTCAGCATAAACGTCCATTGTCCCATGCCTTCTGCGTGCAGCTGCGAATAGATGATGGTGAGAGGGGATGGGTAAATGCCAGATCGTACGTCACTAATGGGCCACAGAGACTCGAGACCAGATGTCTCCTACAAATGACAAATGCAGCGATCGGCTGTCTAGGTTGGTCCATGGAAATTCAGGATACTACATGCCTCGTGTGTGTTGGGCTGGAGTCCACGTGACACTCGAAAGGGATTCTAGTCTCCCTGTCGACGGCCATTCATGGAGTTGCCATACTCTAGGAACACGCGTCCCCGAAGAACACCTGCTAATTGGCTCTCTAATCCCCTTGATCGTCCCATTCTGTCAACCCTCATGATGATGACCACGGGAGCCGGATTAGGGCACTCGGAAAAAATGTGAATTTTCAAAATACCAACCTTGGGCAAAATTCAAAGAACACCTGGGACTAGGTCAAATATTTTCACTTTGTGGGGCTCATACCAATCGCGTCCCCGTCGTGAATCCTGAGTAACGCCGAGTAGCGCTAATTTTTTTTTATTAAATTTACGATACAATTCCATACAGTGTTGGTTGAATTAAAAAAATTTTTTAAAGACTCTGCACCAAGAATAAGGGAAAATGACAAAATATAACGAATCACTGGAATTGATTTGGCAAAACGAAAAAAATCTAATAAAGTCCTTAAGAATCTTCGCTCTTCCATACGAAGAATTTCCACATTTTTTCAGCCTCGGCCCTTAAAACTTTTCCCCCAATTTAACTGACAAAAATATGTTCATTTGATGAACGACAGATGAAGCGTAATGCGACTCTCATTAAATGGAAAATCCTCGTTATCGATGCCCATTAATGTGATTATTGCCTACCTATTGGAGCGTGAGCTGAAGCCCTTCGTCCCTCCGGTGCTTCCACCAATTTTTTTCTATCATTAATGCTCAACTCGAATTCATTGCAATTCTTTATCCGATGTCAAACATGATTAAACAAATGAGGGGAAAAATGAAATGTTTTTCACAATCGAACGACATGGAAAGCTCAATATTCCAGGATATTATTTGTTCGTGTCACCCTTGCTGTATAGGGTTTTGTCCCGTTTCTTTCAGTAATAAACGTGCAATCCCCGGGGGTGTTGTTTTGTCGCGCTCGGTGTAGACTGCCAGCAACCACCGGAGGACGGAATAAATAATGCCATCCGTTCGTTTCCATCAGTCTAACCTGTGTTCATCTCACTCAAGTTTTTCACTACTATTTTCCTGCCTCAAGACAAAAGTTCAATAAAAATTACCCAGAAAAGCTCTTGATCCAGTCAGAAAAAAAATCCACAGCGAATTAAAAATTTCCCTAATGAGTTTGAAAATTCATTGAGAGAAATTGTTTATAAAAAATTTAATTCCACTGTTGAAAATATCTAGAGTATAAGTAGCAAGTCTACGTTGAAAGATGAGGTACATTTATAAAGCGTGAATTTCCGAGGTGAAAGCCGAGTTTGAAAAATAATCTTCACAATCTTTAAAAATTGTCTTCAGTATTATTTATCGTTGAATAGAATTTTCCGACAAAACTCGCTGTCACGTAAGAAAAAAAAAATGTTGGAAAATTCAAAACAGTTCTCCCACCGTACTGTTTTCTTTCTCCGGTAAATCGACACTATTGCCAATTGAGAATTCCACTCCTTCCCGTGGACTTCACATCGAAAAATGTTTCTTTCGATTAATCGTTGGGTTTCTCGTGGAACATACGTCCGTCGCCCGTAGAAAAACAATTCTTCAGCATTTTTTGTTAGGGAATAGAAATTGAAAGAGACAGGAGACGGATGAAAAATGGAATAGAGTGAGGAAAACAGACATCGTGGAGGAGAAAATTGGCAACGACTACATACCTTTCACCGTAAAACGAGCAAGTGTGATCGTTGCTGATACAGCGAGAGAGTGAAGAAAGAATACGTGCGATGGAAAGAATAACCCGGGGAGTGCCAGTAAAACTCGCTTTTCCAGGATGAACCCTCGTGAAGTAAATCTTGAACTAGCGTGAGAGACAAGGGAGAGACTACGGGTGTCTCTGATTCTCGGATAAGAACCTGCACGATTATTTTATAGCCTTTATGAGATTTTATACGAGACTGGGGGTGGGGTAACGGATAATACGGTAGTTGGCTAACTCCTGGTCATAGAGTCTATCTGGCAAATAAAATGATATAAAATAAAGCGAAAGGAAATTCGATGGACGAGACGTCGAATGCAATACGGGAGCTAATAAATATGCAAGGAGTAGGTGAGAGGAATTGAATGGAAGGGGATATTCTTAACGTTTTTCATTTTAAAGACAAAAAGAATTTTGAGAGATTTTTTTTAGTGGACATGAACCCAATCTTCTCCAATTTATAATATTGATTCCATATTTCGCAAACAGGTACTTTGGTGAAATTTCGAAAAAAGATTTTGGAAATAGCATTGTTTGTGATAAATCAGCAAGAAATTGTTTAACCAGTTCAAGTGTAAAATTTTTCAAGTACGCGATGAAAACTGGAGCACAACACCTCCACAGCGCTCTATAACGCAAAAATAACTTTTTATGTCGTACCGCACCTTTCGACCAAGAGAGCTCCCATGCATCTTAAATTCGGAATTTTATTCCCACGGGTATGTACGTTTATGAGAGGGAGGAGTGAGGGGGCAAGCCTCCAACGTATGTTTTCCACGGAAAATATGCGCCAGGAGGTAAACCCGAGCGGATACGCAGCACGAGCGTGTAATATAATGACGCACGTTACGCCCTCTGAATTTTCGCAGTAATAAATTTTTTATGTTACGAGCCACCAAAGCGAATGTTTTCTTTCGTAGCAGTTCTCATCCACTCCACACATATATCCACACTCGCCCTTTGAAGATGAATAGTACAATAACAATAACTGCTGAACACAGCGCCCGAAAAATTTTTTTATTTTAATCAAATCGAATCCCTTTTACAAAAATCCAGATGCAACGAAAAGTGTCACGGGTTGTCACCCCTCGGCTTAGTTTGTAAAAATATATATTTTTTATTTTATTATAGAAGAAAAAATATTCATTAAGACTATATTGAGCATCCCGGGTAAAAAAAAAAATTGTAATCCGAATATTTTTTTCAAATTTTCAAAAAATATCTGGAGAACTTTTCGGAAATTTTTTTTTTTGAAACAAAAAAATTGCGAGACGAAACAATTGTATTTTTGGGAAATGCTTTGATAAATTTTGCAAAATCTTTCCCGAAAATAAAATTTATTATATTTTCTGATTTTTTTTTGGTTTCATAAAAAAAATTTTTGAATAGTTTTCCAGAAATTTTTTGAAAATTTGGAACAAATATTCCGATTACAATGTTTTTTTACCCAGGATGTGTCCACTTGAAATAGTACAAAACAGGACTCATTTGTCAAATGAATAAATACAACGAAGCATGGCAACGATAATAATACTGATAATAAAAATGAATTATCCTCGTTTAGCCGTTCTAATTTCCGGATAAACCCTCTTATTAAGTTTTTCTCGGTTGTCGACGTAAGAAGTAAAACCATGAAAAATAAATGGGCTCTTCCAGGATTCTTGAGCAGAACGAGGATAATTATTAAATCAAGGGGTCTTTAGATGGTTGGTATTCGCAGTGGGAATGAGACGCGTCGACTTTTTAACATTTAACTGCGAAACAAAGTCAAAGAAGTTTTTCTTTTAAGAAACACGAATAATGAAATACCACGAGACTAACCAACGAGGTGGGCCGAGAGTTGGGTCGATGTGAGAGCGAGATGGGTTGAGTACTTCCTGGGAGGGCATTAAAATTCCTTCGTTGGCATCAAGTCGTCGGCTTGATTAATCTTCATGTTTCCAGGGCTGAAGAGAAGCGCTGAGGGTTGGTACAATAAGATGGAGCAGTTGGTGAGACGATGGAAGATGAGGGGGAGATATGACGAGGGAGAGATGGTTGGATAAGAGACCTCTTTTCTCGACGTCAAATAAGAGATGAGGGACAAACTCAGTGAGGACTTGATGAGCCGAAGCTCAGTGACAGCTCGAACAAAACTGGGGGTTGATTGTTAAAAAATTCCATCTCCTCTACATCGATTCTTCCAATTCAGGAAGATTGGGCTGAATACAACTTATCCCAGGTAATTTTCCACTTGATCTAAGTTCTCCAACTCAAACTTGACTCAAGTCGTCGATTTCCAGCATTATTCAGTCCGACTCTCTTCAGGACATTCATCGAAAAAAATCTGAAGAAGGCCAATGTCGTCATCCGGACGAGCGATGCAGTGAATTTTCCAGGGGATGAACGCGGGAATTGGGCATATTATGGAAGAGGAACGCGAAAACGGCGGGAAATAGACGTCGAAGACGATTGCGAGGTGAGAATGAGGGAGGGAGGTAATTCAGTCCCGATGAAAGGGACTATACACTGGAACAGGGGCAATCCCGTAAAAACAACCCTCTCTTTTACCCCTCTGTTCAATTCTCTCGCAGGTAGTTGTACACATTCTGTACACAGACGAACACCATCCCCAACGCTCAGACTCTGAACTATAATTCACGCGACCTTCGAACACACCGCACCAGATTGATTGTCAGAGAAATACTCGTTCGGAGTTTAATTACTAGTGATACCCACCATCGGAACTTTCCAATTGTCCTAATTTCATTTCACCCTCACTCTCACTTCTCTTATTTTTACCCGACGCGTTTGAGAGTCTATTGCATTCACACCGAGCAATTGAACTATACTCATTCTCTCAGAGTGCATTTGCCATTTTTCCTTGTGTATTTTCAAAGTGTTTGCAGTTACTTCATATTGAAATTAATTAATTGAAATAAAAAGGAATGACTTGTCCTTATTATAATTATCCTAATTTTCAATTAATAATTTTTCAAGACCCAACGCCGTAGAATTTCTCTTCAAATTATCCGGTGATAATTTTTTAATTGCCATCGGCTATCACTTGGGGAATTTTCTAAATGAATTCATACTCGTTCGCTGAAAATCGTTTCCGGTTTTCAAAATTAATAAGAAAGCATTATCTTTTATCAAGTGCAAGTATTCTCCGAAGAGTGGAAGGGTAAGCTTCTCGCAATTACTAATTGGTACAGAAAATAATTGTTTTTGCTTGCGCGAGCTAACAATTTAATTTTCACCAGGATAATAACTTTTGGAATGATTATAATAGGGGAGCACTGTTAACTACTTTCGATGATAATTGGCAATTTAGGGAATATGCGAGGGAAGCTGGGGTTAACGGGAGATTTCATAATGGTTATTGTTTGTTATTAAATTGGAATGATAACATGATACTGGTGCACTCACTTCCGGTGGATGGAAGTATTCGCAGCTGTTGTGAGCGATCTATCCTGTGTCCACTGAACCGCACTCACCACTCCATACGTTCTCTGCACTTTTTTTATACTCCCGATTTAAATAAACTCTACTTTTCAAAAATCGTTTTTCACTGTTTGCTGTTTGGATCAATCAGAAATATCGGTGCAATAATTCTCAGTGCTAATTCGATTCACTCGGTCATACGGGAGAATCTCGGTAGTGTCGCGTATCCATTATCGATGCGATTTGTCAATCCAAACATGGTGAATGAGACAACAGCACTTGCTATTCATCCTCACCACTCATTATTGTCATCCAATTGATTGAGTAACCCCACTTACATACCCAGCATTCACTTATGAATCAATTTGCCACACTGATTAAACACTCTAAACCCTCTCATCCCTCTATTCTCAATCTTCCACAGACTAATAATTAATTCAATCTGTTTGATGGCTCCGCAATCACGATATTCAATTCACTTTGATCACTCATTGCATTATCGAGTCACTGTCTCAATCCGTCACGAAAAGCCAAGCGTTATAATTACAGATTCTCGATCAATTGACACACTGCATGATCATCACCACTCACCCCAAAAAAACCACTAAAAAATAAATCCCCCCCAAAAAAAAAATCAACAGTCAACCCCACAAGAGCCACATCTATCACAAATCTCACCGAAAAAGGGCCCAAAAATTTGAAAAAAAAATGCCAAAAAAAAAAATTAAATCGGAAAAAAAATTTTTACTTTTCAATATAAGTAGGACACCGTGAAAAAACGGAGGGTTGACGCGCGCGTAACCACCACGGGGGATGCTGAGGTCGTACTGCTGGTAGTAGCGCCGCTGCGCTGCAGTCGCACCGTCGGCAGTTGGAACTACCGGGTAGCAGCGAGTGAGGGGGGAGGTTAGAGGATGGGGGTAACTCACCCCGAGACAGTGCGCCCCTTCCAGCGCAGCCCCAGTGTGCCGTTTCCTCTGTCCAACACCCCACGGCGTCAGAACCATCGTCGAGCGCACCGTTGGCATCCTCGCCAATACATTCTTAGATGAATCCACCCCCTAGCAAGGACCAGCCACACAAAAAGCGGATGAGGGGGTACGAGAAGAGGGAGAAGGGGTAGGACACGGGGGTAAGAAGGGGGGGTGGGCTGAGAAGAAAGGGGAAGAGTGGGTCGGGGTGCGAATTTGTGGTCGTATCTCTTTTTATCGTTTTTTTCCATTCACCCTTACCCCCTTTCACCCCCTTTTTTTGTCCCCCAACGCGCCTCCCCCCGCCAACTCTTGATCGTAATTTCATGCGGGATAGAATAGTGTGACCACGGACTTTAACTGCCGATTGTAACCCAGAATAATGTCCCCAGGATATCCCCCCCAGTGAATAGGATCGCCCTAAATCCTCATTCGATCTGATTCACCGGGAAAATCTTGTGATTATTATCCAGGACTTTTTTTTTTATCCTCCGCATTTTCTACAGAGATTATTATCAAATAGCTATTTATATGTTTTTGGGGTTCGCCGTCGTTTATTACGAAGCGACAAAAGGAGTGAGAGAAGGGGTTCGTGGATATTCTTGGTGGGTTTTAGGTGGTTTTCGAGACACCCATGGCCAAACTTTTATAACCCCCAATATCCATTCTCGTACACGTGATACAAAGTTTAAGTCTACTACTTTCACCCTCCCCCAGAATGTTATTCCATTTTTTTTTATGTCTCGTTTCTTCTCTTTTTTCGTAGTTACCTCCTTCGGAGGACATTCTCTGGGTCCAACGAGTGGGCGCGAGGGGACTGGAAAGCCTCGGTTGCTTTTATCCTCGAGTTGCTGAGAATGGGTGAAAAAATGTCACTCTCTGTCTCGCTTGCTTTCACTTGGGACAACGAGACAGTCGTCCGTACTGTCCAGAGGGTCTCCGATGTTAGAGAGCTAGTGGAATCGAACAGCTGACCTGAAGTCCCTCGCTGACCTCCTTCAAACCCTTTTCTTTCACGGAGAATTCATCCACCTCTCGTCTTATCTGGATATGGTCAGTGCCCCGTCAATTTTCTCGGTAAAAGTAACACGAGTTTGTGGAAAGTTTAATGAAAAATTTCGCTAGTGCTTCATAAAGTTTTTAATGCAGTTTTCCAATATCGAGAGATTTTCGAAGATTGTGGGGGGAGATTTTCTTGGAAAAATACACGAAGGAAGAAATAAATTATCAGGACATTCTGCTTCGAGGGTTTCCGATATTAGTTATCAATCCGTAAATCTCGGAGAGCTAATAGTGAATCGACCGTCGAAAAATAATAAATAATGATAATGAGCAATCAAGTATTTTATTGATCCTCAGGTAATTTCAACAGGACAAAAGCAATATTAGATCAATTATTATACCATTCGATATAATCCCGTAATATTTCAAAGGTATCAATGACCCCTTTATCATTGACATTTGAATTTTCCAATTTCATCGATTTGCTCAACCGTTACCGATGATAATGTATCGAATTTCACGAGTGACGTTCTAAAAAATAACAATTCCCTTCAAATAAAATCAATAATCCCCTTTATGATCCTCGCAAATACTCGTACTCCATTTTCCCAATTTTCGCAAGCTCACTGAGAGAGAAAATAAGAATGAAAAAAAAAGTGTAATATTACCAGTATTATAAAAGCAATGGAATCAATTCCATGTTGTTTCATTGGCTCTACTCCGAAATGAAAAACACTAATTAATCCTTAGGCATGAAAAATTAAGTGGGGGTTGGGGTAGCGGTTTGAATTCTGGGTGACAAGGGGTATATAAGAAATTCCAGGTGTATCGCAGAAAATCTTAAAGCCCGTTGGTTAAAGTTTCACGTGCCCCCCTCAAAAAGTATATTGAAGTTAAGCCTGAGACTGTGTGTTCCCCGCCCTAGCCGCGGTTGTGTGCAGCCGTGCAAGTTTTACCCCCGTTCGTCGGACCGGAGGAAGTGAGTTAACTTGAAATTAAACTTTAAAGACTTATAACTTTCTAACGTTTTACCGAGGGTGATCCTTCGGCGTCCGATGAAAGGACGGGTAGTTAACTCCCCGAGAATGTTGGGGCGTTCTTATGATGGTATGTATGGTACCTACACAGCTCCCCCATACTGGAGTCTAGGGAAGCGGGTAATAAAAAATACAGAAAAAAAAAAATAAGAAGGAAAACGAAGGAGCGACGAAACTACAGCGACACACCAGTTTCAATAACGACGGATACCCCTCCCTTTGGCCCACTATCACAAAGTTGCCGCGTTATCGTTTCTTTTATTTAATCCCCTCCAACCCTCTTTCACTTCCTCCTCATGGCATATCCCTCTCCCTCTGGATCGTTTTAATATCGTTCCAAGCACACGCCCAGCCAATATCCGCATCGCAAATTCACCGACGACTAGTCCCCACTCTACCCGCAATTTTCAAACCTTTTAGCATTTATACACCACCGCTTCCCATTCTCATTTTATCCATCATAGGGATAGAAAATTATTAACAATATCTTACGCAAATGTATTTTGTCGGATGGGTTATGAGTGGGTGGAGAAATTTTTATCGAATTTAAGCGAGAGGGGATCACACGCTGGGCTGGAACTGTTTTTAATTAAAAGAATATTTTTCCGCAAATTCTTGGGTTTAAAATGTGCTTAATACCCACTTTTTAATCTCAAATAATTTCTCTTTTACTCGGGTGTGCTGCTCAGTGGGGCTGGAACCCCCTCGTCCTGTTCAAACACTGAAAATGGGAAAGACAAATGGCGATCGTTGGCAGTCGTGTCACAGTTATTGTTGGCCGAAGGTTTTTGCTGTGAAATCCTGGGGAAACAATGAGTCCATGCAGTGAACCTATACAGAAGACTCAAGATATAAATGCTCTCGATCGCTGCTGGAGACGTTGGAGCACCATAACTTCCCTCTATTTCTCTATTTTCCTCTTGAACATTGCTCTGCGACGGATGTCCCTTGATACTCACACCTGCACCTCGGAAAACCGAAGCGAAGAATAACACCGCGGGGTCACTGTACGTTCAATTCCCAATATCTGATATCACGTTTTAATTAACTTCAGCATCACCATTCCATCCCTAACACCCGCACGATTTTTCCGCCAGATTTTTTTTTCTCCGTCCCATTTTTCCATTTCTCTATCTTCCATTTTCTCCCAATGGATTGATTATGAAGGAAAATTTGCCGCACACTCGGTGGAAGTCACTGTAAAATTTTCTTTCCATTTTCTATAAATTTTTCTTTTTTCGCAAATCTAAAATTGGGTAATTAATGAAATTAGGAGATTGAAGGAAAATTGGGGGATAAGGGAAGTATTCAAAAAATGTAAACGAATCACGTAATTTTTCTTCAATTTAATACACCGCGTACTTGAGATTTGTATTATCTTTCCGTATCCACTCGGTTTTGGTGGGAAAAGCATGAGGGTATGTATGGGAGTCGTGCGTTATCCCATCGAAGAGGACCAGAGATGAAATTCAGAGGGGAGATAGCTAATGCTACCCTCCGCATGAAATTTTAAATTCTACCCTCGACACGTTTCCCTCTCCCTTGTACCGTGATCCTCTTCCTCAGCAGCAAAAATCTAACCCAAATGTACTCCAACTCGGAAATGACGGAAGCCGCGTCGGTCGTATCGCACGTCACGTGTTGCGACTTATCGTTGAAGATAATAAAACTTCTCCGGATGCAAAAAAAGAGAATTCTGAGAAAGGGGATTACGAAGGAAAGTGGGGAACATGGAAATCGAAATTCCAAATTGCATTTCTTGGAAATATTAATTACGTACGAAATCCAATTAATTCATTCTTCGATTATCTGATGGATAAATTTTATTTAATAATATGAATCCCTGTGTAATCACTTGAAAACCGTCCTGAGGGAATTCTGAAAAAAAAATCGATTGAAGCAAAACGAGATAAATCGCTGATGCCCCGAAGTCGATGTACCCAGCAATTGTATAGAGTGTCGGAACGACGCCATAAATCAAACGCTTCGCAGATCCCGGAGAAAAAAAAATTGTACTCTGAATATTTTTTGCAAATTTTCAAAAAATTTCTGGAAAACTTGTCAGAAAATTTTTCTTTCAAAACAAAAAAAATCATGGAACAAAGCAATTATATTTTTGGGAAATGTTTCGAAAAATTTTTCAAAACCTTTCCGAAAAATAAAATTGTTTTGTTTTCCGATTTTTTTTCTCGAGTTGCAAAAAATATTCCGATTACAATTTTTTTTTACCCGGGATAGGTGACGACCGGCGTCAGGACATTTACGTGGAAAAGTCCTCATACCCTGACGTAAGCGAAGGAAGAAGAGAGAATGAGAGAATATCGTAGTCTGGTGAAGGAGCATTTATCGTTTACACTGGGCCAAGACTTGTGGTGTATTCGACTCAAGTGGTACACACCAACGCGGAGAGAAGTTAACGTGTGTGGAGTAATCGGCGAAAACGTCACCGATTACCTATTCGATTGGAGAGAAGCACTCGAGAAAATTACGTGACTCCACGGAAGCTTCTCGTCATTCCTTCGACATCAAGGAAGAGACGGGAGAGACGAGTCTCGCGTCTCGCTCTCTTCGTCTTGTGCATTGGAAAAGGCCTGTGGGGAGTACCGGCTTTTGTATCCATTTTTCTCAGATTTTATTCCTCATCCCTTGGCTCTCGGCGAGCACCGGGTGTGGGTAAGAGAAAAATAGTACGTCTTCGCTGGGATTCGACTGCATCACTGTTGCTGGAGAAGTTGGACAACGGGCTTCTGGCCAAATCGGTGATAATTGCTGTCATAGCCTGAGGTTCAAGAGGCTTCCACGATCGATAGGACTGCTCGTCCATTGGCCCACGACAGATCCTAATCTGACTTATCTCTATCTCCCTCTTGCTCGTGGCTATATCTAAATGGCTACAGCTGGAGGTAGATCTCACCTTATCGGAGGGAGTGAGTCAAGGCCTTCGTCAGGCTACTGTTCCTCCTGAAACCGCGATTATGCCAGAATTGTTTCGTTCAATTTGGCTTCCATTGTTTCTCAAGCCCATCCCTGACAGACAATATCACTAGTGTCCTCCAGAAATAGATGACACAAGAGACCGTTTCTTCTCGCGATTTCCTGCAAGAGATGCTCTCGCGTTTTACGAGACTGTTGACTGCGCGGGTCAATAGATGATTGCCGAACATTTTCACTGGACAATTTCCCATCACCGTTGACTCCCAAATAAAAATAAAGAATGAGGGAATCAAGGAACGGAAGCGTCCTTTGCAACTGACGACAAGCTTTATTTTTCCTCTGCTCGATCGTGCACTACTTCCAACAACGCTAACCGGACGACCATTAAGTGCCATGAGAGGGCGCGCGCAACAATCTTCCACTCGTTTCTCCAGTGTGTCTACCCCTCCGACAACTCGTCTCATCCCTCTTTCACCTCATCCCTGGGAAAAACCTCACCACAGCCCTCCCTCCCCACCCCAACTTCCAACCACCTGTCCAACAACCGTAACCACTAAGTATCTGTCCATAGAAAACTGTCGCGCGGGATTTCAGACGTCTAACTAGCTGAAATAATTGGACCAGTCCACCGACGCGGCATTGAAAGACCGCAACTTTTCATCCACGCCACGCCAACCTTTTTACCACCCGCAACCACCCACTCACCCCACAAAACTCACGTTCCTCAGTACCCGCTTCACGTCTCAAGCCTTCAGCCACCCAATTTAACGGTTTTCTCTTTCTCAATTTTTTTCATCACTCTCTCTCATTCTATTTCCCCTTATTTTTATCCCCATTTTTTCTCCTTTTTTCCCTCCTTCGTCTGTTGTTTTTTTTTTCAACTCTTTCTACCTTAACCCGCCACTTCTCGATCCGCCCATCTTTCGTCTATACTCCGCCTTCTCCCACCGCCCCCCACCTCCCCCTGCCGTGCGACGTCAATTATTATTTCAGAAAACTTCTCTCTGAATTTATTTTGTTACCCTCAGGGGGGAAAAAGTTGGTGTGGAGAAAGCACCAGGTAAAAGTGTAACAGTAAGTTGGAGGATGGAGTAGAAAAAAATGTCTGTTTTATCCTCATCTCCTCTTGGTCTTCCAACTTTTTTTTTTTTGTTATCCCTCATCCACTGCCGTCAACTTGGATATTAATTTTTTTAAAGTCCTTATTTTTTCTGACGTTTCTTTTGTCACCACTTGGTCCACTCATCTCCAGTTGTTTGGAAGCTCATAGTTATCCGCTCTTGTCTTCTGTATCGTCAACATCGACTGGAGGCTGTGTTGGGGAACCCTCGTAACTGTCAGGAGAGGGATTTTTTTTCAGGGAAGATGGGAGACCAATGGTGGTGGACATCGGGGACAAGGGAAGATGAGCATAAAAAGGAGGGCGGTAAAAAAGTGAGGAACTGAAGCGGCCAACATTGTGTACACGTGGAGCGTTATAAAATTCTTGGTGGTATCCGACGATGAGTCCCGACTCTCAGTCTCTCCACCTGGCTTTTCATGCTCGGAGGAACACGAGCTCTACACAAACTTGGGTAAAAAAATAAATAAACGGGTATAATAACAATCTTGGCAAGTGTGGAGGAAAGAATGAGGAATTTTTTAAAATATTTTTATGCTGAAAGGCGCAAGTTGCTCTGTGACTTGCAAAATTGAATTTATGAGAGGAATGAGAATTCTTGGTGGATAAAAATCAGAGAGAGCTATTCAATTCCTCTAGACAAAAAAAATAATTTTTTCTTGAAATGAGAATATTCCCTGGCAAATACAAAAACCGGAAGTACCTGAAATTCAATTTAACTCCCCGGGTAAAAAAAAATTGTAATCGGAATATTTTTTCCAAATTTTCAAAACATTTCGGGAAAACTTTTCTGAAAATTTTTCTTTTGAAACAAAAAAAAATCGGGAAGCAAAACCATTTTATTTCTGGGAAATGCTTTGAAAAATTTTTGAATATTTTTTTTTTTAATTTTTCCGAATATAATTTTTTCTTTTAATTATACTGTTGTTTTCTTATTTTTTTGATTTTTCAATATTCTCAAAAAATACGCCATCTAAATTATAAAAAAAATTTTACTATTTAAATTTTCGAAAATTTCGAAAAAATATTCCGATTACAATTTTTTTTACTCGGGTCCCCCAAAAAATTCGTTGAATGTCAAAAATTCTAGTAATTCCCCACCATGAATGCGAGTGAAAAAATAATGTGAGAAATACATATTCTTTTCATTTCCAAAAGATTCGACTCGGTACCGAGAAAATCAGGACGATTTTCCCATCGTAAAAGCCGTCCCCGTTTTAAAAAATGGAAAAAACAGGGCCCAGGGACAGATGGAGTGGCATTCCTCATAGAGCTCCGTCACCGTGAGTGTCTCTGCCGTTCACCAGTGAAATCCCAAACGGCAGCACATCCCCCTGCCCCCATCCCCCCATCAGCCACCCGAGTCAGCCATTCCCCGTGGTGCCGGATGCTGTAGATGGTGTGCATGGGCTTCCATCTCATCCCATGCATATCCCTTACTAACCTCCACTCCCCCCGCAATCCCACTACCGGCTTGCAGACGGATATACGTGTGCAGCAAAACCAACCCCTCCCACCCGTAAAGCTCAACCTCGAGACGCTATCTACACATTTCAATAACAATAACAAAACTCCACCGCAGTTGCTCCCCCTATACGTACTTACCCCATTTTACTCTCACCCGAAAACGCTTATGCTACAGTGTACACGCGTAAAGAGAGGAAAACAGGTGGACTGGGATAGTGAATAGAGTAGATGGTAGTGGGTGGTAGTGGGTGGTAGTGGGTGGTGGGAGTGAGAAGCGGGACAGAGGGATCTGGTGGTGGAGTTAGGAAATTGGATCTAGTTGCCATAGACCCCCTCCGGCACAGGCATTACGATACCGTGGAAATTTCAGGCACCAAAGTGTTATACGTATACAGATGGGCAAAATGTTTTCAAAGTTACTGGGTGTAATGAAAAAAATGGAGCCTCCTATTGGATTACGGAAAATAATACAACGCGTTTTTACCGTATCTGTCCATTAAAGTTATTCACAACATTTCCAGGGGTTAAAGTGCATGCGGAGAGATATTTTCGGAGGGTATTTAATTGTATGGGAATTGTGAAAATTTTATACCCACTCGGGATGTTGATTTTCATAGGTGTTCTGGATGTAGTCATTATGTAATATATTGTTTATATAGCGAGTTGAAATTATCGAATAATGAAAAGTATTAGTCGACATTTTAGTAATAATGGAATGACTTTGCCGCTGTACGGTAAAAAAATGAAAAATTAATCGATCAACATTACCCCGGGGCAAAGGTGTTTTTACAACCGAAAAATTTACATACCTTTATCCCGTATTTGCATGGTAATAATAAAATCTCTAGTCGCATCCACCGAAATAATCCCATTGCCTGTCAATTGCGCGGCACGCTATTTTCGGTATGGTATTTCATTGAGATGTCAACGGCTCCCCAAAATTTGTAAAAAATAAATCCATAAATCGAGGGGAATATAGTAAGATCGTTTTAGTACACACGGTTTAATCTGCATTGGGGTCAGAACGAGTGCGATATATACGGAATAACAGAGAATATTTTTCATCGAGTCCAGTGTGTGAAAGGCTATATATCCCTGTAAATTAGCACGAACCATTTTTTTCCCCCACTATATATTTTTTTTTTGGAGGATCGTTTCCGCAACAATTCGCGCTTTGAATTCCCGATAGCGTGCAACGGGAGTGCTTGATATATACACTTGTACCAGGGTTTTTTTTTTATGTATTGGATCGGCAGTGGAGCGAGAAAGATGCAGTGTGTTCAGAGAAAAAAGGACAGGGGGGGATGTGTACGATATGGAGAGAAGGTGGTAGGAGAAGCGGCCATGAACGATCAATTTTCACCGGTCGGGCCATTCATCCTGACCGATCACTTGCTCGTGCCGACTCGCTCGTTTGAACGAACGATCCCACCGTTTTTTTTTACATCTCCCACACGAGAGTCACGCCAAGCCATCATCATTTTTGCCTCCCATTCCATCCCTAATCTGGCGATTTTTTGTCATTAAAATTGCAAAAGGTACTTGGGTATTTATGGAGAAGTCTCCACATCCCTTTGGGCCCATAAATATCACACCCCACCTCTTCCCTTTGACATCTGCACTGAGAGATAAAAATAGGTCAAATTACCATAAAAAGATTGTGAAAAAAGTACTTAACTTTGTTCCACGGTAAAAACAACTGGGAGAATTATTGCTGGGTTTACTATGATAATGTTGTTCCATTAACTTTAACGGAGAACTTTTTTTTTCTCTCTTTATCAATTAGTTTATTTCTGTAAATTGAAACGGACCGCTTCCAGATTGTTTCAATGGAGTTGAGTTTATCACGAGAGGCATTTATCCAATACATCTTCAGTGGAGTTGAATTAAAGAGAATCATATAAATTAATTTTCTTTCATTGCAATTTATAATGCTTTTAGAGATTATATTCGCAAAATAGGACGATCCTAGAATGAGGCATAATAAAATCTGCAAAATCTCGTTGTCATCGAGATGAAATATCGTGAAATTAAAATGCAATGCCGATGTTTCGTTTTGATGAAATCTATAGAGTAAAAGTTAGTGCGCGGTCCAAGCGATCATCATTCGTTCCCCCTCATTTTTCTATACCACTTCCCCTCTCTCACTCGTTTTTTTATTACTGCGTAAAGCAATCAGCGGTATTGAGCGTGATTCATCGCGACGCAACAGCAAACAATAGTGTACAACGGAAAATTCGAGGATATGATGTTGCAGCTTTTCACATTGGCGAGAGATGGCAAAACGAGATTTTAATCGCACCATCCAGATGTTGTACACACGCGTTAGTCATTTCTCCGTGTCACCGTCTCACTCTCCTCTGAATTTTCTATCTCCTCCTCTCGCTCTCTATTTCACCCCGTCCCATAGACATGAGCGATTTCCGTGAATTTACGACGCTCATTTCACCCCCTCTCTGTACACCACCCACTGGGTGGACTACGTTGTACAGATACGAACGCAAATGCACAGTTGACAAAAACTAACGGACCTTTAATCTTACGAGCAAATGTATGTGGATAAAAATGTTTGTCATCGGGTTGTGATAAAAAATTTGAATTACCCTTTCACTCGTAAACTTTAACGATTTCATAACTCGCAATGTGTTGAAAATGAAAATATTCACAAGCTGTCGTGAATATTTTACGAAAAATTGGAACAACGAGTTGCAGAGTGTCACTTCCATCAACTTAATTAGTAGTGGTAATGAAACAACGAGAGAAACTGCTCGCAGTCACAGCCACCCACCCCCCGTTCCGAAATTTCGTAATCTAATTGAGTATGATTAATTATCGAAAGTGGGTCGCACAAGTTTAATTATATAAACTGAATGCAACGATGTTACTGGATATTCATTCGGCGTGGGATAACAAACCGCGGAGAAAATGATATTCTTGCCAATTTATTCATAAGATGCCTAACGAGAACGAGAAATAATTATGTTTGAGGGGTCGAAGGGGAGAGGATTATAGAAATCCATTCACGTCTCGGCTTTACATCAAACCCCCGCAGTGGGTAGAAAGATCGTCTTTACCTCCGGCGTGAGAAAAGCAGCGGAAATAAGAGGAGGAGGGAAAGGGACGGAGGAAAAAAAAACATTTAAGAAAGTCACGAAACTCTTGGGAAAGCCGGTACTTCCAGAGCTTTATCCGTTTCCTTTATCCGGATATAACCGAGGATGTTGAAACAGCACGGCCAAGAGCCCAGCACGACTCCATAATACATCGAGCTGATAATTTCGAATGGCTGTCCATTTCTACGTTCATATCTAGGATCAACTCATGATTATATTCTTGCAATGATCATTTTTTCCAGTGATTTTTTCCATCCTGTACTCTCGGTGGTTATTTTCTGCAAATGGCGGGAAAAGTTAATTGTCTGACGAATGGGAATTTATAAATCGAGGCGGGGCCGAATTTACATTAGGTAATAGTTTATTTTATGTTTTCTGTTCGTTGGAATAAATTGATAAGAATATGCTATTAACGCGGTTTGATTATAATTTATTTTAGAATATTTCAGGGGAGGAACTCAACCTCCAGACGTCCACTCGGGCCTCACCCTCTGGGATAATCAATCAGAATCCATCGTGATAATTGAATGCAAAAAAATGTGTTGGTAATTACCAATTCGTGATGATGATTCAATTTTCATTTGAAATCACCGCAACTTCAGAATTTTCAGACCACATCTCCACCCGCCAGTGCATTCTATATTAAAATTCCAGTGGTAAGCAATAATCTCAAGGCATAACCAATTTCTCATCTAGCCTCTTCAAATCCCCGCGAGCTTCCGGTTTTACCGGAAGGCATAGTACAATAATCAAATACCGGACTATTGACGATAGAATTTCCGCCAAATATTTCGCCAATAAATTAAAAAAAAAAATCGGAAAGCAAAACAATTTTATTTTTGGGACAGGCTTTCAAAAATTGGAATAAACATTTTTTTTTATCATTTAGATGGCGTATTTTCTGAGAATATTGAAAAATGACAAAAGTAAAAAAATTGTTTTGTTCCCCGATTTGTTTTGTTTCAAAAAAAAATTCTGAAAAATTTTCCAGGAATTTTTGGAAAATTTGGAAAAAATATTCTGATTACATTTTTTTTACCCGGGTAGCTGGCGTCATGAGATATGCATGGGGTATCAGATGGCAATATTCCCTCTGGTGCCCATGAATATGTCTATGTTGGACCCTCTCCTTGCGTGTTTCACTTAAACACTTTGAAGCGATGGAGGAGCAGTGAAACTTGGTGGGGCTGAAGGGGCGAAGGGCAGTAGGTGCGATAGATGCACCAGCGAGTAATCGAATTTCCGGGTCAAAGGGGCATGTGGCGATACTATTACCTTACCCCGAAAGGGGTGACCCGATGCAGCCGACCCTGCGGCGATCAGTTCCTGGAAAAGCCCCTGGCCAATGAAACTATCGGCCTCTCCATTTTGCATCATCCCCTCCAAAATGTATATGCAATTGATTCTGCGGATGAATTGATGGATGGAAAATCGTATCACCCAGGAGAATTAATTTCTCTCGGCATCTTTTTATCTTCTCCCCACCCCTACATCAGCTCTCAAGCCTTTAATTCCATTATTATGAGATTTACCAGCAGAATGACTGATTCAAGGGGACAATGGAGAGATTTGTCGGTTTTTAGCCCTCAAAAACACTAGGGGCGTAACTTGATTGATATCACAATTACGTGTCAAATGGCCTGCAACGAGTGAGCGTGTTAAGTAGTCACAACCCTCGTTAAACTCCAAACCACCCCTCGAGGGTCATCGTGAACTGTCAGATGAGAGAAAGGGCTGACTTCTCCAGAGAGGGAGAACCATGGAATGAGAATTCGAGGGAGTGTGAAATGACGAAGGTAACGCCGACAGTGGCTGCGTAATTAGTACTTTAAATGGTCCTCAAGATTAGTCATTAAGTGGTGGAGAAGAACGACTTGTAATATGTTGTTAGCCATGACGTGACCTCAATATATTTTGACTCGCGGATCACCAAAGGGTATTCCCTCGTGTTCCATCCCTTTTTCTCTGTATAATATATTTTTAACTTATCGCGATCAGAGAAGTGAGAACTGAAATGAATTTTTTAACAGCAAATTCCAAATTTGTTCTTCGGCTTTATTTTTCCTGACATTGAATTCCTCATCGAACGAAATAATAAATTAGTTTCCTCATTAATATGGAACAAATTCACGTGAAATTACCAGCTGTAATTTTCTTCATTGAATTTTTTTCGATCATCAGGAAATGAAGATTCTACTCCCAACCCCATCACAGCTGAGAATTATAGCGTGATGAAAATATTCCCTCTTGGTTTCTGTTAATTTTTTATAATCGCTTTACTTTTTAATCCGATAAAGGTGAGCGCCTTTCACATGAGGCGAACCGTAAGTTCATGACTGGAGTATTTAAAGTGCATATATGCATATGTGTACTTACTTTTTGGTTAATCCAGCCCTTGGCTCGTTAAAGCCAAAGCTGGTAATGACCAAGTGGGTTGAAGGGAGGGGGTGAGATGGGGATAGTGGCAAGAGGTTGTTGAGACACGTTCGGAAAAAGGTGAAAAAAATATAAACGAAAAATATGGGGGATGATGGAGGTGGGAGGCGGGGGTGTGGAAAGAGCCAATGGATAAAAAGGAAAAATAATAAGGGGAAAATGGGGAACAAAGGAGAATAAGGAGTTGGCCTAACAATGAGGTTCTACCCCCATTTCTTTACCTGCTCGGTGAAGCTCAAATCTTTCTCCCCTTTCTTCCCTTACGTCTTGCCTTTATTCGCTACCAGGGCTGCGCGGTACTTCTTTCCACGGGCGATCGAGCGCGAATCCAATCCGTTCTCCCTCGGCTCTCGACAATAATAATGATGCATCTACTGTGTTTGTGCTACGGTGCTACCTCCCTCATCTCCTCGTTTATGTGCCTTTTTTTTATGCCACCCCGTCTTTTATCACTCCAGCCTCCACTGATATGGCCGCACGGCACACTCCCGGGGGAGAATAAATGATACAGTGCATTGACACCTGCCAGTATTGCATACGAGGGCATAAGAACGTAAGGAATATGGAGATCCACTCTGTCAATCGAATTCTAAGACGTGAAAAAAAAATCATAAATAATAAACAAGTTCTAGAGAGTGAGTATCCTCCAGAATTTTTTTTTTATTCATTCTATTCGGACATCTCGAAAAAAAAAAATGGAATATCAAAGTTCACTGAAAATTCAGTGAACTGTAAGAATAATATAAATTTTCGAAACATCCGAATTAATAAAACTTATTGTAATCGTAAAATATATTTTTGATAAATTTTAATAATAAATATATTTTATCTGTTGTTCCGAAGGCATGGATTTGAGACGAAAATTCCAAGGGTGCAGAGGAAAACGAAAAGCAGATAAAAAAATGAGAAATCTAGCCGAAAACCTCTCCCCCGGAGAATTTCGCGGAGAATAACCCCCAATGAAAAGTGGTCGATATCGATTGGATGGAGCGCTTTCTGCGACACCTCGACTCATCCTCGGCACTCGGCACTCAAGTTTCAACTCAACCCCCAGCCCCCTCAACCCGTTAGAACATAGCACTCCCAACCCCCAGAACGTACAGCGGGATGTCTGGCTATTAGTTTGACGTAATGACGTCATTAACTAGTACGAGATCACGTGGAAGTAGGTGGCGAGGGTGAGTGAGAAGATGAAGGTGAGGCGGCAAAAGGGGGGGGTACCAAGGATATTACTGCTGAACGCCATCTTCGGGGTTTCATCCTTAACTACCCCGAACGCGAGGCGAGCCTCATTCTCCTTCACCCTCCGTAACATCCCCTA
Organism: Fopius arisanus; assembly: GCF_000806365.1. NCBI lineage: Eukaryota > Metazoa > Arthropoda > Insecta > Hymenoptera > Braconidae > Fopius > Fopius arisanus. The sequence continues at coordinate 397,958 of NW_011887826.1, forward strand.
ATCGAGTGCCAGGTGGAACGTGTAGACGCGTATAAAGTACCCCAACATATATACGTCACTCCACAGCTGCAATTTGCGTCTCTTTGTGACCCTCTCCACGGGTGGCCCTACCCCGATCGCAGAAAAAAAAAAAGTCCTGTCAATTTAATCCTCTTCGATATTTACTCCATCAATATAAATGGTCCATTCTTCTCGTCTCCTATTTATTTTTATCCCATTCCCCAGAAAAAAAAAAGTGACGATGGGCGCGCTGTGGCGCGAGTCGCGAGGAATCAGAGGGTGGCTTGGGGGTGGAGAGGGTGGAGGGAGATATAAAATATGATGGACTCTCTCATGGTGGGAAATTGCGTGACCATCAATACCCCAATACCGGCTGTGATCATGGCACGAACCAAGTATGAGAGAGAACGAAAAAAAAAAGAGCGAAGAGGGATGAAGGGGTGAAGGGAGTGGACACGTAGAGGGTGAAATTTTTGTTGAAAATACAAGGGCGCAAAAAATAGAGTCCCTCATATCCTCTCTATATACCGAAAACCACAGTAAACGTGTGCGAATATATCTATATTTGCATACTTTTATTTTTGTCCTCGTGAATTCGCTGATGGTCATGTGCACAGGGCAAGAGAGAGGGATGAAGTTGCGAGGGATGAGGAGTCCATGGGTATGGGGAACTGCTAGGTGACCAGTGGTAGCTCATAACCTCGGTAGAACACGCCAGTGGAAATACTGAGGGGTGAATCGTGGGATATATAGTTTAGGGGTGGAAGGAGATGGGTGGAGGAAAAGGGGGTGAGGAGACGGGATTTATTTTCCGGATCGCTGGAGGTCGTCATTCGAACGGACGGACGCCACTGGAATCCCTTAACGGCAAGCCAGTCATTCCCAATGGCCAGCCGACGTCAGAGTGATCCCCCCAGCCGTTTTCCTCATCCTCTCGCACCCTCTGACTCTCTAACTCCGGTGCTGTACCGGTCCAAAGCCCCTCGCGCTCACTGAATCCTCGGTGATCTCGGAGTTCTTCTGCCTCAAACTCTTCAGATGGAGATGCGTTTTGGTATAACGATGGGACGGTGGATGATAAGGAAAAAAGGCGAGGGGAAATCTCATGCACCAGATGTATCTCAGTAGATCGACGGGATAAAAAGGGGCGCCCTCGAGGGTTTGCATTCGATTTTCCTCATCACGGCGTTTCGTTGTATCGTCTCCTTCATACGCCCTGGTGGTACCTCGTTTCGTCTTTGGTGAAACGCTACAGGTGGCCAGTTTAAAGCTCCATGCTCTTGATTTACGGTCGACCTCACCTTTCTCAGTTTAAAGTTCAAACCGCGATGGGTAAACAGGGGGCCTATTCTCGACACTTGGAAATGTAATCCGTGAACGAATATTTGGTATTCCCTTGAGAACCCTGATTCGTTAAAAACTTCCACGGATCTTTAGGATATTTCGTATGGAAATGAGATTCATGTGGGAAAATTAAATCGTCGAACGAAAGATTTTCCCTCACGAGATCCTCTCTGATGACATCTCGGTTGGTATGAGATTTTGATAATTTTTGGAAGATATTTCAGCAACTAAACCCTGTTGCATTTATTGGACATGATATTCAGGATAATTCAATCGAAAAATTCAGCAATGGCGGATTTAAGCCGTATGTGGATAGTTCACTGGAGAATAGCTCCAGCACATTCGCGTTTTATTCTTCTCTCTCGCGAGAATGTTTGATATTGAAAAGAGACAAATTTTCGGGGGAAGAGGTGCTATTGTCTGAGTCTCGGTGTATTGTTGCAGGCATCTATTGCGTTTTCACAGAGGAGTTGAATAGTAATACGCTGGTTGAACAATACCTGAATATGTTGAGCAAGTAAAATCAAAGCACAGGCTGATGAATGCAATCTCCCGAAATAGGAAACGCATTGTTCGTCAGAGCCAGGAAAATTCTACGTGTACATTTGGTTCTACAGATTCCCATAGCTCGGAATAACTAGATGGAAAAATAAACTAATTATCATCGAGCAAAATGGTTCCTCTAATTCTCAACGTACTCACTCAACTTGTCTCATGATAAAATGTCAGATTTTCCTCTGATCCACTCCGATTTTTTCACAAAATTCAGAATTTTCAGGGGCGAGGTGTCCCGAAGCCCTAGTATAATTACAAAAAATTCCTAGTCTTAACTGAATACCGGAAAGTGGTCTAGAAAGGCAGTATAAATCCAGATAATTGTACTCTGGGATTATGAGAAAAGTTGATGGTAAAATGGAGGAGTGTTCATAAATCTGTTGACTGAATTATTGGAATCCATATCAGAGAGAAAAGCGTGACTGAAACCGAGCAAAATCAGCGGTCAAACACGCAGCTAACCTGGCAGCCATTCATTACAATCCGCAAGGTCCTCCCACATCCCCCTGAATACAAAGTGCTCAAACAACAATCACCCTGGGCTTGCGAGCCATTGTGACGCGTTTGTGGATTGAGGAAATGAGGAGTAGAGATTTACTCAGAAATTTCCCTGGAATTGAGATAAATTTACAACATATTGTAACACAGCCATACCGCAGTTCAACGACACATTCGCGGTAGTGCAAATGTCAACAATTTATGGTAGTCGTAAAATTTTCGAGTTTGTTTAATTATTTCCCTTGGTATTGAGTCACGAAAATTTGCAATAAAGTGTTAGGACAATGGGATTCGGGGGAGATACCACTGTGGATTGTCTATGCACTAGCAGAATTTACGTTATTTACGCTGAATGATGGGTGAGACATGCGAAGCCACTTGCAAAAGGGGGTCAGGCGTCCTTCCTGCCTTTGCAAGTGTTTCCATGTAAACTACACTAGGGTTCATAGCTCGTAACCACTTTGAACACTTCTGGTGTTGGTCGCGTGATCTCACATGCCTGACACGTTCCATGATTCGAGGGGGGGATTAATGAATTCCGGATTTACCCATGGGGAATTAATTGTTTGTTGTTGATTCTAATACTTTATTACCAGTTCATAAAAATCAGGTGCACACACTGCGAAATACTCAGTGAAAGTTACTATTTTTAATAATTTAATTGAGGGAGTAATAGACATTTACCTGAATTATTTGTTCAATGGAAATTCAGATAAAAATCAGAGAACGAGACAGGTATGTTATTTGTAATGAATAAATATATTATTATATATTTGTAATGAATAAAAGTTTTCCAGAAATTTTTTGGAAATTGGAAAAAAATATTCCGATTTCAATTTTTTTTTAACCGGGCGTTGATTATTCACGCTAATAATTAAATTTTAAGGATTTACTGGAATTATCAATTGCTAGCGGATTATTCGAATTATTTGGTGTGTTTTTAAATATTTAATCTTGCCGGAATGGCGGAATAATTGATGACGCGATTTCAGGGAGAGATTCGAAATTGGATTCCATTGAAATTCCCGCGTAAGGCACGGGCTACTCGAAATGTTACGATTTGTATCCCCCAAAAAAAAATCACCCATCATTATTTATTTTACATATTCATTCGATCCTCGGGGAATGTTCCCCTCCAAATTTTTACTCCCTGACATTTCGATATTTTCATGAAAAAAAAATGGTCAATCCCGAAAATCGACTGAAACCAATTTAGCCTTTCGCAACGGATTCATTTGATTTCGATTTGACTGATAAAAAATATGAGCGTATTAGATGGAGCCCATTGAGAGGCAAAGCTGAGATTTTTAAGATTCCCCCCCGATTCGCCGGAGTTTGAAAACTCGATAACCCGAACGATTTTTAATCCCCCGATGAAAAGATTCTCTCCCCCGACGAGGGGAATAATTTCGTGGATTCTCGTCGATTTTCTTCGGGCAGTTATCAAATGAAAACGAAAAAGACTTGTACATAAGATACGTATATATCAAAGAGGTTGGGGTGAAAGCCAGCTGCAGGATTGGCTCGATTTTTCCTTGAAACATTCATTCGGGCCACGCGTCCCTCCGGATAATCCAGAAATTATTGAAGGAACTGCAAAGTCGGCTGGATATTCTCCTTGGTCGATTCCTCTCGGATGGGAAATGATAACGAAGACATTTTCCCAGTTACAGCAGGACCGAGGGATGGGAATGGGGATGCCGTCAATAAAGAGGGTAAAAAGGTGAGGGAGCGAAAGAATCGGATCTTCGATGTGTATGATGGAGCTCAGAGGGTGAGAAAAAGGAGAAATCGGAGTTTCGTACCTACTGGGACTTATCTTAAACTACATTGAAATTTTCCGAGGACTGATCCCTTTTTCCCGAATGTTTGAGTCGTTTTCAGGGTTTCTGAGCCTCCGAAGGGGAGTCGGATTGGCAATCGTCGTGGCATCGAGCTTCTCTCGATGCTCCTGATTCCCATTTTCCTTCGATCATGGCAGTCAATTGATTCCGAACGCATCCCACCGATTTACCCATCTCTGAGAGGCTCATGTCGTTATCATAATGATCTATATATCTGAGTACTTCCAGCCCCACCGTCGGTCTCGGATCGAGACTCACATAAGCCATTCAGAACCCCTCAACAGTTCTATCGTCGTTCAAGTAGACCCCGTGGCCTCCATATTATCGGATCACCACGCGTGATCGCAATGCATAAACTGTTGGAACAAATTGATTCGTTAAATGCGGGCAAAAGGGTGCCATCGGGGAGTTCTATGACCGATTTACTCGATGGTCAGTTCCCGTACTTTAAATCCATTCAAATTTTTTCTCTACATTTTTTCTGAATACAAATGATGAATTGTTTGTTTTACACAAATTATTTTTTCCCTCATTCTGAGACTCGAAGAAAAATTAGTCTCTTATTGTTTATTTATTTCTATTTAAAGATTTTACAGATAAAAATTATGAAGATTCAATTGTCTTCTCTATGTTTTAATGTGCGTTATAAATTGTTATAAAATTTTAGGATCTAGAAAAAAATCTGGAATTGATTTTCGTTCGGTGTGAATGAGCTGGACGAGTGGAGGACTCGACAGAAATGATCCTCCCAGTAGGTAACATCTCCAGGGAATTCTCACCCGGAGAAAATCCCGAATTACCGTATCCCCTCGCATGGTAACCCAACACCTCACACTCCTCAACAACTGCAGGGCCACGTGGTGAACAAAGATAGCATCACGATCCCACACATTGCCTCAGAGAGCCGTATGGTAACTATGGGTAGCAGTGGACCGCAATCTGCATTCCGTTACCTAATTGTCGTAGCACGGGGGAATATGCATGTAGATATATGTGTTTACGGGTCAGTGCACAAGGGCGGTTGAGACCGAGAGAGAGAGAGAGAAAGAGAGAGATAGATGTGTGGGATAAGTGGCGACCGGAAGGGCCTCGATGCCCAGACCCCGATAACTCGTTCCCGAAGAGGATGGTCCTGGGATGGAGAGCCTCACTGGCGTCCACCGACGATATCCTGCGGTGGGAATTAGTCCCGCTCGAATTATTCTCCCCGAAAAATTACGACACCTCCCAGAACAACCGTAAACACTCGCACCGATGCGTAACAAGCCGGTGTGTTTCAACTTCCCAGCTTTCCAACTTTCCGATTTTCCGACTTTCCACTCCCTGGGGGAAATTGATTTTTCTGATTAAACAATCGTCATTTTCACGCCATCTCCTGTCATCCCCAATATGTCACCTTTCTGTTCGGTCGTCATAAATTGACGAGATATCAGACAGGAAATGGCGGTCACTCTGGGCACTTTGGTACCACGAGCCTGCATTAACCTCGTCTGACCACAATTACAGGGACACGGTGGAGAGGTTGGGGATGAGTCTAGGGTGCTTGTGGATGGTCTTTGGACGATGACCAAACACCAGGGCAATGCGATCAAGGAGGGTAAACGTCGGGGAGAATAGTATCATCGTCAACAGCAAAAGGGGAAACAGCAACTCTCCAATAAGACACGGCAAACACAGCCCGGAGGCAGATACTCCAATCCTCCGATGAATCTCTGCTGCTCGGCCGCTGGTCTGAGATGAGTCATGCCACGAGAATTTGGCGGGACAGGAGTCAACGGGATTTCACATGACAGGTTGATCTGGCCAAGAGATTTGCTGGCTAATGCCCTAATGGACGTTGGCAGATTGATAGCTGCCACAGTGCAAATATCAATATGACTAGCCATGTGTGACAGCGATGGAACCATTGTCATCCACCAATGGATTTATAGTTGTGACGTTTATGGCGTAGAGTAAAGTACAGTTTATGGATAAAATGTCGGGACACTAATATCATTTTTATGAAGGGAAATCATTTCTTATTCTCAGTTCTTTTATTACTAACCTTCCGGTATAACGAGACACTTCGGCCTTCTGGTGAAGGGGGTCATAAACGTTTCACGCCAACGCCAGCAGACTCTGCTGCACACACCCCACTATTTATACGGTATAACTAAAACAGCGAGGAAGGGGTTTGCATTTCAACTCGAGGAGTAAACCTGAGGATGAAGTTCGGGGGAGGGGACTCCTTGTGATTTACCCCGTGGAAAAATTCACAACAATTTGCGAATGCTGGGAGAAGAATGAAATTTTATCGACTGTGGAGTGGTCTGTTAAAAAATTACTGCACAATTCCCACACTCATTACGCAAGTGACTAGGAAAGTTTAAGGGTGCGACTGTATTTTTTTTTTTTTTACTGGGAATTAAGATTAAAATTGGGACGTTCAGGAAAAATTCGGAGGATTAATGAAAAGAATCTAGAGAATCTAGAGGAAAATTTTCATCAGGGTACCGAGAGGACCAACCGGAAATTGGGGAATTAGAAGGATACAAAGTGTTGCACTGCATTAGGTGAAGGAATTCGTGGTCCACAGGACAGATTGAAATGTCTTTGCAGTCCCCGTGGGAACGTACCGAGTTTACATTTACCTCGGACCTTTGTCTTACCCAAAGTAAGACGTACGGCATTTACAATGTACCTTTCACACTGTTACTCGAAGGTAAACTCGGGTACCATTTCGTGTCAGTGATGGGTATTGAAATTCACTTTGTGAGGCAGGGGATGATGGCTGATGGTACAAGGATGTGCGTTCCATTCTACCAAACCTCTGGGTTTCTGGTGGCAAGGGAATGGGGGATGGCAAGGGGGCGAGCTGAAATCAGGGGTGTGCAACGCTTTACGATGATGGCAGTTGCGACGTAAAAGCCAATGTACCGAGCCAAGTGGAGACTCCATACTCATGCCGATACAGTCAGATGTGCACTCACCCACTCCTGGTTTACCCCTTTCTCTTTCCATCGACGATGGCAAATTGAGTGTTCATCAGTTCATCTATAAAAGTGGGGAAAATAGAGAATCAAACGAAAAAGGCGAGTTGGAAAATGAAAGAGGATTCAGTCATCGACTTTGAGGAGTAAAAGTGGAAATGCCCGTGGGGGTTGGGGATTAAAGTGGCTCTTCACTTACGGTAAATTCGAAGATTAGGGGTGTTCCAGACTGGCTCAATCAACCGAAGGACTTCTGGAACTCTTTTTTTTTTTTTAATTTCAAGGAAAATCGTCTGTGTTGATTTGCAGGGTGCAAAAAAGACACTTCTGTTTTCTAACTTGTCGGGAATGAAAAGCTGAATGAATTTTTCCTTCTCTTGTAGTTCGGTAAATACGAGTGTGTTAAAATGTTTATCTGTTGTCTTGTTCGTGCAGTTGTTATTTTAATGCACTCTTTATCTTTTTTGCACTCTTCTCTTTTTAGTTAACGAGAATTGTATACAATATTAATGAGGTTTTAAACGGTGCAAATTATCGACAAGTACTCCACAGGTTATTACCCTCTCGTACTCGGCAATAATTAACTGAATAATAAAAAAAAAATGTTGACAGATTTAATAGTCGTTTCACACTTTTCACATGGGGGGATATTAAAAATGAACAAACCCAGATCCCGATAAAAAATCTTGAATTTGTAGTTCTCCTTCTCTGTATGAAACTCATAAAGTTCAAAAACTGGATATATTCAAAGAGGTACTTTAAGTTGGATCGCGTGATGGCTGAAAAGTGGCTCGTGTGGAACTTTTGTTTGCAAAACTTTTCGGGTGGTAAATTAAGACCTCTATTATTTCTAGCGAATTCGTACAACCAACGGCAAATAATCGTGACCGCATCGCGTGACGTGTTACTCAGAGCCATAAAATTCAAAGTGTCCACGATGTTGCATGATGTGGGTAGTTGCCTGGCCGATAAGCTTCGATTTTTTTTGTTTCCGCTGTTGTGATCAGCGTTATAGTTCTTGGGCTGCTCTTCAGACGTCGATTTGGATGAGGGTAGGGGTAAGGGTGGTAAGAAGGATGAGGATAGGAAGGAAAAAGTTTTGCTTCTCCTTGAAACGTTGACTCCCTTTATGGCCGTCTTTAAAACTCGACGATAGGATTTTCCATGCTCTCACGAGCGCCTTCGCTCCCTCTCGCTCCCGACATTTTGTTATACTTTTTTTCCCCACTCTTCACTTTGCCGCATTTCACCATTTTCTTATTTTTTTTCTGTACTCCCGACCTTCATCGCCCACTTCATCCAGCGGTATGCGGTAAGAAGGCAAAGTTTTCTCGATGACTTTTGCCAATCTCGTACATCTCTCTCGGTCCAGTGGAAGCAACCCAACTCCATCTTCAACCGAGTTTGGATTATGGAACGACGTCTCGGCTGGTCACACGTGTTCACTTTATCCGTTATCCTTAGGGGTGAGAGCATCGTACATTTGCCCCATCGTGTTCACTCTCAAGTTTATACCCTGCCTTGTGTCAAAAATTGACGCTCCACTGTTCCTCTATTTTCTGAGTCCTCCGTCTTTTTAGCGGAAATGGGAGAATGTCGCCTGCCAAAATCATACGTCACTTTTTTGAATTGTGTTCACTAAACTTTGGAAATTCGAGGGCACACAAAAGTGAGAAAGTGTCAAATTTACGGACATTTCTCGAGCATTGTGCGCGGATCATTCCGAATTGTGTAAAAATTACTGAAACAAATTTTTGTTGAGTTGCAGTCTAATTCAATATGTGGTATTTGCGTGAAATATTCATGGCGATCGGTTTCGGTCGGTTTGAAATCCCCGCGAAATCCCGGTGGCCGTAAAAAGTGGTGATTAAAATCGGGGGATGGTAAGAATCGCGAGGAGCGATCGCGTTTTCGAAGGGCTTCGAAGTCGAAGGGTTTTCTACCCTGCGCCGGGAAGAAAGAGGTTTCCAGAGATTGGAGGGGAGCAAGAAGGAGAGACTCATTTTGAGCTTGGAGAAGCGTAGATAACACTTCTTACCCGTGGGACGGCTTGCGACCCCAATCTCAAGTCAGATATTGTTCCGAGCTTCGAAAGCTCAAAAGAAGTTCTGAAAAGGCATTCCCAGATCTACGATTCGATGTATTATTCCATCCTCGTATGTGTATTGTATCATCTACCCGACGCCATTCCCCTCTATTCTCGCTTCAGGAAAAAAGTAACCGTGACTTCTATCGAACTCCTGCCTCCAATATTTCCCGCTCTCAGATCCCTTTAATTTCAATTTTAATAAAGTAATACAATACTGGGGATCGCGAATAATTCATGTGCAAGTAAACCCATGCAATTGTCTTCCAGAAAACTTTTCACAAAATTTTTTTTATGCAACAAAAAAAATCGGAGAACAAAACAATTTCATTTTTCGGAAATGTTTTGAAAAATTTTTCAAAAATTTGAATAGGAAAATTATTTATATAATTTAAATGGCGTTTTTTTGAGAATATTGAAAAATCAAAAAAGTGAGAAGACAACAGGATAATCAAAAGAAATAATTATATTCGCAAAAATTTCTAGAAGATTATAAAAAAAATTTTGCGAAACAAATTTTTGAAAAGTTTTCCAGAAATTTTTTTAACATTCGAAAAAATATTCCGATTACAATTTTTTTTAACCGGATCGTCTTGTCGATTTTCCAAGGATGAGTTTATCGTCCAAAGGATATTTTTCATCCTCCAATTTTTGAAGAGAAGTAATACATCTCATCTAGCAACTACCGCAGAATAGTTGCGAGGTTATAAGTGACAAGTTTGTGTACAACCTGGAATATGGTAGCCTAGGGATCACTTATGCACCAAGCACCTGACAAAGTCTCCCCCTCAGCGAAAAGCCTGTCTCATCCCACAAATTGCCTTCTGCGGAGTAGGCGCCAGTGTGGAACCGGAAGTTACTGCGAAAACCTGGGGCTGTTTCTTCCAGAGGGTACAAGAGGGTACGTTATTCTCCCCCCCTTCACCATTGTGCACCTTTCGAGATTTATGTCTCAACCAGAGTGCCAAGGGCTCATTCCCCTCCATCTCCCCATCCAACACTAAACAGCAATCTATTCTAATTGTGAAACACAGGTGTCTCCTCCCCTCTAACTTTGATTCACTAGCACTATGAAATTTATTTGCGCACGAAAAGGTGAATGGTAACTGTCACTTCATGCCACCCTTTATCATTCAAATTCCCTTTTATCAAATCTTTTTAAAAACCCACAAATCCTGACTTCCACTAATTTTCATTCTCTGATTCAACTCAGTTTAGAATTCAATTTTTCTTAATTTTTCCTGGGAACTGCTTTTTTCATGAAAAATTATTTGGCAATGCCAATGAAAATGGAAAAACGGAAGTTTGCTTGCGGGAAATGGGCCCAAAATTTAATTCACAACGGAAGCGTTATAATACGATAATCTTATGCATGCTGAAGGGGGTTATCCAAATTTCCGGCTGAGGTCCTCCAAAATGCAACCAATGGGTGAGGGGGTGAGGGATGATGGGGTGATCGGGTGATCGTTTATTTCGCCCAACTCCTGATTTTCCGGTGGACGCCTGCTGATAAGCTCCATCGGAGTAATCAAGTTCTGGTGTGGCAAGTGCCTACGACACGGTGCTCGTATCAACCAGAATAGTCGATTGTAATCCTGTAGCGGGTGGAGTGGGTGGTGGCTGGTGGTAGGGAACAGATGAAGTGAAGTTGAAGTGGGTATGAGCCAGCCATATTGAAACGGAAACCGAACGGCCCGCTGACAGCAGAGATTAGAGAATTACTGGTGGCCAATAACCGTTAAAGAGAACGACCAGTACTGCGCCAATGTTATGCCCGTGTTGAGCCACCAGAAAGTGAGGAGAGTTTCGCTGTCGGTTTTAAAGCACCCGGATGGTACTAAACATTACACATGGAGGGCCTAGAACCCCGTGCAACTTCTCGCACCTCCATTCCCTTGAAATCTGGGCAAAAAATCCGGTGACTATCATAATTTACTGAATTTCAAGAGATCATTCCACATGGCATCTAAAAAATGGAATTTTTGTGGGTTTTCGGGGGGTCAATTCGGAAATTATATTCATGAAATAAAGTATGCAGCGGAAAATGGTGGCACATATAATCGATTGGAATATGCGTGTGATGTCATATTTTCTGGAAATAATTGTTAGAAATGTGAGAACATCATTTGGTTGTCCAACTGAGTCGGAAGTTTTCGAACTGGTGGAATTCCTCACGCTATTGACTTGAACATCGGTGGTGATCAGAGGCGCTACATCAGCCAAGATGAGCAGTTTGGAGGGATGTAGTTAACTACTAATATTGGTTGTTGCCTCTCATTATGGGTTAGCCCCCTGCCCCAGTGAAAGTCCCTGGCGATCGATCAACGGGGATTATCGAGTTCTCTGGGAGTTCCTGCCACAGTGAACTACCCAAGAATGAACCACCAATGGGCTTTCGACATTGGTGGTGTTAAATTGTTGAAATTGCTGAACTATCTCTTTATAGGACGGAAGAGGTATTTCGCCACCGAGGAATCACGGAGGATGAAGTTCCCTTCCGACGGAACATCAAACAAAATTGAGAGTGAGTGAGTGATTCGGTTAATATTATAGTCGAATTATTATCGTAATCATTATAATAAATTCTAAGAAAGAAAGAAGTTTATTATAAATGATGGAGAACACCGGGTAAAAAAAAATTCCGAAACAAATTTTTGAAAAATTTTTCAAAACATTTCCCGAAAATACGATTGCTTAATTTCCGATTTTTTTGTTTCAAAGAAAAAAATTTCTGAAAAGTTTTCCAGAAAATTTTTGAAAATTTGGAAAAAATATTCCGATTACAATTTTTTTTTACCCGAGACGTGATGGGAATATATTTTTTTAATTCAGTGAAAAATTAAAGATTAATATGAGGAAAGCCTTTAATGAGTGCAGGGGGTCAAGTAACCTCACGAGTGTTTAGACGCCGACTGACGGAAGTCTCACCCCCGACGATTATCTCAGGGTGGAGATTGAGATGACGGATTTTCCCTCGATCCGCATTATAATAGCACGGGGGTGTGAAAGAGTGGTTTGCACTAAAGGCAAGCGACTCGAGGGCCCTCGAAGGTCGAGTAGACCCTTGACGCCCGGTGCGGTTGATTTCAGTTTGGAATGCAGTTATTCCAAGGGGTGAGGTTCAATGTTCCCGGATAACATGGCGATCTGGGGCAGAAGAAATTCGGGGGTGGAAGGAGATCGGAAGAAACCAACATCATTCTAAATATACAGGCTCCCGGATAAAAAAAACCTGTAATCGGAATATTTTTTCCAAATTTCCAAAAAATTTCTGGAAAAATTTTGGAAATGTCTTGAAAATTGTTTCAAAAATTTGTTTCGAATGAAGTGAAAATTCAATGGAATTTAATACTAAATATTGATATTGCACGGGAGATGAGATTGAATCAAATAAATTTGGAATTAAATTCATCACTCGACGAATCGATGAGGAGTTGATTAACATTAAAGTCCATAAGACTCGAATTTTTTTTAACAATACACTGAGACTCCGAGGAACTCGAAATATTTTTCTCATCCTCCGCCGAGAGTATCGACTGGTCGATACAATTCTTCGTCTCAACTCTCATTCTTCTCTTCGCCTCCTATCGCCCCTCTGTCTCCCGTTAATTCCGTCTCGTCCCTCCGCTAATGCAAAAGTTTCTAATAATCCGGTGAATGTATACACCATGTCGAATATAACAATTCAGTTACAGCCACCAGAATATTAGAAGAGAAATGCGTTTTTGCAGTGATGGCACGTACGGGAAAAGCATTAACAACAGCAACCGCGTTATACAAGTCGAACAAAACTTTGTCCCACTTTCTCTACCTCCTCCCATCAAATTCCCGAATGATGGCTTATTACGAGGGGATTGGGCATCTGTAAAATGTGATTTAGCTTCCAGTCTGAGACTCTTTATAACTTCATTAATTCCGGCTGATGAGGTCAGACACTTCGGACGAACGAGAAAAATTGGTCGAAAAAAAAGATGGCTGATACATCGACATCTCCATCGATGGCTCGAGGTTATTCCACACACAATTCCACCTCCAGAATTTTCCCAGGAATTTTTCATTTTATTTTTTAAACTCGATTAATAAAAAAAACCTTCCGAATTAAATTTTCGTTCGATTCAATTATCCTTCTGGTTTTTCCATGGAAAAATATTTCAAAACCAGTATTTAATTTTCAGCTTACGTAAAAATTACCATTTCATTAATTACTTCATTATCTAATTGAAGATTCGAATCTCTGTTGTGAATTGTAATAATTTTTCTCCGGGCAATTGAGGTTGAGACAGTCTGTTAGATCTTTTTTTCCATTTTCCTGTCTTCTGAAAATTGAGTCTCTCGTCGATAGGGATATACCTAGAGAATTGAAAGTGGACGTGGAGTGTATTTTCTCCGACAAGTGGCCAGGGCGGGGGTCCAGAGGAGATTGAGAAAGTGTATTAAAGATTTGACCAGTCTCTGTGGCGAGAGCACGCACATATGTGCCTCTGATACATACATATGTACATATCTGTATGAAACTAGTGGAACCGAGTGTACAGTAAATGTACATGGGACAATTCTTACACTTCGATCTCGAATAAAACAGGATTGCGAGTGGAGTGCTCAGGCACGTAGAAAAGGGACATAAAGGAGTGAGGACACTATTCAAGTACCGGAGGATCACCGGAGTAAGGGTATATGCGGTTCGGTACCAGAGATAGTTGGAGATATACGAAACATTTGAGAATCGTAAAGAAAGGAGTAAGTAATACACCATTGAATTCACTTGGATTGAAAAATTGCACCCCCTGTCGATGATCCAATCCGTTTTCACAGCTGGTCACCGATAAAATCGACGATTACTTTGCAATCAGTGCGATAATTGAAAACGCTGCGCGGAAATAATACAGAATAACAAATTCCACTGACAGATTAAAAAACTCTTCATGAAGAAAATTCACTCCACGAAAATAAATATTCTCTCGATAATAAAAAAAATTGTATGCAAAGTAAATACTCTTGACGGGAGTAACTTAATTTCTTCACAGAGGATTGCATTGAGTTTCATGAGAGGCGATCGAGTCCGAAATTCCCCTCCGGGTTCCGCCTTTAACGTGTCGTGGTGTCAACGTGATCCCCGGCGCCTCCTATCAGTACAGCCACAACCAGCCCCCAGGGTGCTGACGATTTAGCACTAAATAATATCTAAACATGTACATCAAGGCAGTATGCACTAATGTGCGATTTCAGGTTCCATGCAGATTGGCCGACTTGTTAAGTCAGGGTGTGGTGGTGGATTTGTGAGGACGCTGTGATGGTGAGGTTTATGCAGGAATGAGGATACCGAGGGCAATAGATACACCAGTGACTGAGGACGAGAGGGCGTTTAGTCCAAGGGGATGATGGTTTACGCGCAGTCCACCAAGTAGAATGGCCCGAGCTAAATATTTGTGTTGATTAACAATAGCCCGTTGGGTGCTTTGGAACATACAGGCAACCCATAGCAGTACCAACTGATGTTGTTGGCCAGGATCTAGACAGACTAGTGGTGATGGTCATGGTTGCTTCTGTACCACCTCTGTTCACACACCTCTTTCAACCCCTCCATCCCCCATCCCCTTTCTCCATTCATCCCCGTTCCACTTTGTTTCCAATGTTACCCAGTGGTGATGGGCAGGGTTGTAGCGTTGTTGTTTGGCTGCTAACCCACGTGATTCATGAACACCGATATACGACCAGGTATATTGGCCCAGACACTCAATTCGAGAAATAGGCAAAGTGTTAATGCATATAGTGGCGAATATACCTCCAATCAAATTGACTGAGTCACCCAACGAAATCCCTCGAAACCTCCAACACCGGTGGTCAGTGCTGTTTGTGATGATACGATTGGTAACTGAGAGGACTGTCGAGAGACAGGCACTCCCCTATTTGCATTCGATTTGGCAATGATATTGGCTCGTGGTGTGGATCAATCTACTATTTTGGTGATGCTGTACAAATTAATAGTATCACTGACATCATTTCCGATCATCATCGTGATTATTGCGTTCAGTAACGAAATGGGAAGCTATTTAGCTTGATGGTTTGATAAGCCCGGGTTAATGAAGCCACCGTGAGTGCTCACGCACCATGGGTCATCAGTTTTCTGCTCTCGTTTTGATGGACACTTGATATTTCATGATTGTTGTTATAATGGAATCGATTCCGCTGAGGAGAATTCGCGAATAATTCGGGGCTTCTGGATTTTCACTTGGATTGAATTTTTCGGGGTTGATACATTTGGGGAGATCATTTATTTTACCATGGACTCTGTGAAAATTCAGGGAAATAATTGCCTCTTATTACCCTGATACTTTTGATTACAAATTCAAGTCATTCATTAGTTGGTCAGCCCTCATCCCTTTCTACATTTGCAAACTGAATATCTCAGAGGGCGACGATATGGCATGGGGGTGCTCTTCCCTCTTGTGGGTGCGGTGGGTCTGATGTAGTTAACATATCAGAGGAACTGGGTGTGTCTGGACTTCCTCTGATGCGTACAGCCGCACAATATTCCCACGTGACCCTTCGGTATTTAGTTCGTCTCTTCGTCCTGACACCACTCTGGCCAGATCTCACAAGGGCAAATCCTCAGGGCCTCTGCCACCTCGAATCTATTCCATTTCAATTATTCAAATTCCACCGATCGATTGAAATTGCGCAACCATTAATCCCTCTATCACTATTATTCCACCCTTTTTTTATTGACATTTAATCAACCACTTCTGCACGCGATATTAAAAATATTTTCATCAACTGAATTAACGAAAGTCAAACCAAATGCTTTTAATTCAATTAACAATTTTATTAGATAAATGAGAAATGTATTTCAGTATGATCATTTTCAATTCATCTAGTTCAAAGTTCAGAAGATTTTGCAATTGAAATTTTAAAAAAATTGACAGTGTACTTGTCTCAAGTGTTTTACATCGTAAAAATAATTCGTTTATTTTTTAGTGGGAAATGGAAAAACAAGGATTGAAACTCCCCACCGATAATGTGTAATTGATCCTGAAAATTGATGCACCAGAGTTCACGAGGATCTTTCAATCCCCAAGTAAGGTGATAAATCAAGGTTGAGTCGTCAGGTGCGGTGAAAGTACGTCGCCGAGGAGATTGGAAGAGACATCCTTATTCATTCATACACGCTGCACCATGTGGAGTGTTTCGAATGGAAAATACCCAGTGGTTTTACTCCCGCGGCGTATTGATATACCGTCTGACATACGACACGGCTGCTGCACTTGTGGTGAAACAGTTGGTGCCACTGCGTGAGTATTTACGACGTAGACTGCCATGTAATATCGACACGGTGGGAAAATTTAAATAATCCTGTTACCGTCGTTCACGTCACGGAGTCCCTTTTTTCGTTTTCTTATTCCACTCTCTTCTGTTTCTTGTTCCTTCCTTGCCACCTTCCGACAATTTTTTTTTTCTCCAACCCCAGAACGCCCCTTATCGCAGCCAAGTACCCAGAGCCATCCCATACAGCGGATAATGTCGATTTAAAATTCTAATACCCAAGCAACTTTGTTCTTTGCCACATAGATTGCTGCGCAGTGGCATTTCAAAATGGCTCAGTGCATTTTCCCACCACCGGTATCCATTCTTAGGCTGAAGGGATGAATGCCAGCATTACGAAAAGGCTTTCTTCTCCCCTTTTACATCCACTTGCCCCCGCAGCTCTCCCTCTTCATTTTTTGGAGCTATTTTCGTTGCCTCCACTTGCCTTTTTATGTGAAATATCTTTGAATAGAGAAATTTCAACGGGCTTCAAACGGAGAGAATATGAAAAACAGTGGATTTTTCGGTGAAAATATGCAAACGCAATTTTTCCCTGGCATTGGACCAATTTCTTTTCTCTGCCGGCGATTCCTTTTTTTTCTCTCCTTTCCCCTTTTTCTCTGGCCACCTTTTCCCTTTTATTTCGTGTATATATTTTTTTATTACCCTCTCGCTTGGTACCAATGAAAAATAGCCTGTGAGAGCTAAAATAGATTTCGAATCTAGGGGGATAAATATTTATGAGCCGCCTCTTCTTAGGTGCTCCTTTTTTTTTCCTTGAATTTATTCTTTAAGTAGACGGCGAGACGGTTTTGAGCATTTTTCATGCGTCATATCTCGATGGGTGAGAGGGTGTCGAGTGAGTAAAAAAGGTGTTTTCACGTGGCGTAGGGTAGACAACAGGATTTATTTATGGAGTGAGATATTTTGAAATTTGGTGAGTCCCTTGAAGACGCCTCTAGTGTCTTCGGAGTACCCTTTTGTGCAAATTCATTGTTACTTGAGGCAATTGTATCAATTAGATGAGTCAAGTATTCCTCGTGTTTTCTTCAACTCGTTATTCTCTCAATTCTCACGGCGAAAGTTGAGGATGGGAATATAACGAGGGGAGACGGATGGAGGTAGGAGCTTTTCGAACAATCGCTAATTATTTTCGAGCGCTGCGAGCTTCAATTTGTGGGGTGGGTAAATTTATTATCTTCGTAAGAAGAAGAGCATGCAATAATGGGGGAAAAACTGAGTGGTTTACGGAAAATGTAGCGCTTTTCGATATCGAACGCAGTCGACTGACGCAACCGCGATAATTAGGTTCTTGATGTTTACCGGCGTGAAAAATAAACTGAAGTTTTATTTCGGTGAAAAATTACGTGATTAGTCAGGTTTTTACAGCAAAATATGGAACAAGAATAATGTGACATTATGGGAAATATCCAATTCCAACGAAAATTGGTCATTGGCGAATGGTCGGTGGTTTAAAAACTGAATGTTATGGCACTTGGAAAATTTCAAAAAAAAATTTACCATTCACGCAATAATGACAATTCCAGGAAAAGGTGAACGGATCTGAGATACGGAGCCCCCCGCGATCCATAATAAGCGTTAACTAGCCCTCGGGGCGTAATTTTTAATTTTTTTCACTTTTTGACCAAATGGCACTTGGAAAATTTCCAATAAAAATTCACAATTCACGCAATAATGAAAATTCCAGGAAAAGGTGAACGGATCTGAGATACGGAGCCCCCCGCGATCCATAATAAGCGTGAACTAGCCCTCGGGGCGTGATTTTTAATTTTTTTCACTTTTTGACCAAATGGCACTTACAAAATTTCCAATTAAAATTCACCATTCACGCAATAATGAAAATTCCAGGAAATTCCCGAAAAGAATACAGCGGTCAGAATAATTCCATCAATTCTTCCTAAATGAATTAACCGTCTACCCACTGAAAAAAAACATTGTCAAAGCTACAAGACTGAAGAACTTTAATTTTCAATTAATTCAAATTCCCATCGAATCCGTTTATCGGAACAATCCCATTCCCATGGCCCGAACAACATCATCACTGAAGAAGAGAGTTGAGCTGAACGAAAAAGAAAAAGAAAATCACTGGTATAAAAGAAGTACACAGCATCTAGTGCACAATTTCGCCGTAGGTCTTGATTACAGGCTTTTCCCTCTGGTTTTCCTCAACCCATTCACAGAGAGCCCAGTCCCCATTGTCTCGATGCTTTTCATTCTCACAACTGGTCGCCGTACGAGAAGCAGCACAGGAGGCAGCGTGAGAGGATGAGAATAGAAATAACGAAAAGCAAAAAACGTAAATGATGAAAAGAAAAAAAAAGGCGACACGGCATTGAACGAGAGATGGACAGGTTTCGCCCGGTTTTGAAAAAATTTCGCAAGTGGAAATTTTTCAGAAAGTGAAAAATTTTAAAATTACTCCACGAGGACTAATTCGCCTTCATTTCAGATCTGCGGTCCGCCCGCAACTCAGAACTGTTCGCGTTTCCCGGGAATTCTCATTATTGCGCGATTGGTGAATTTTTTTTTTAATTTTTCAGGTGCTAATTTTTCAAAAAGTGAAAAATTTTTAAATCACCCCACGAGGACTAATTCGCCCTCATTTCGGATCTGCGATCCGCCCGCAACTCAGAACTGTTCGCTTCTCCCGGGAATTCCCCGTTATTTTAACGCCTCGTCCGACTCGACCCGAACCTCTTCTACTTGCTGCACCCCGTCGTACTTTAGGGGGCGGGGGAGGGCTGGAATTAACCACGTTAATTTGTTTTAAGCACTAACCCCATGACTTGGTGCCCTTCCCCGTCTCACCCCCCACCCATCACCCGCCCCACCAACCGCC